>NC_080585.1:52310676-52615441 GCF_029962835.1 Magnolia sinica | reverse complement strand
GGAATACGACGATTCAAGTCAGGATTGAAAGAGCACTAAAGTACCTTTCAGATGATCAAAAATCACACAATCCGACATCAAATGAGGGAGTATTTAGCTTCCCCGTTAGATCGCACGATTTAGAAAGATTCACAATCTAAATTGTAAAATGACGATCGAAGATTTCCAACGTGCTTTTGGGATATCGAACGGTCTCTGAATTAGGCAATTCTGATCCCATTAGGAAGCTTGTCTACATACCATTTCGATGAGCGTAAAATAGTCTAAATTGGACTAGTGAAGAGAGAGTTATGAAGATTACTATTGGACAAGGAGATGAAGGAAAAATTCAGGACCAACAACTGCGATCCCACTTACGGATGCGCAAATGGTCTCAGAATACGACGATTAAAGTTAGGAATGAAAGAGCACTAAAGTACCGTTCTAATACCAAAAGTCGACCCAATTTGACCTCAAACAAGGGAGTTATGAGCATCTCCGTTGGATCACGCGATTTGGAAATATTAACAATCCAAATTGTAAAATGAGGATTGAAGAGTTCCCACGTGCTTTTGAGATGTGGAACGGTCTCAGAATTAGCCAATTTTGGTCCCATTAGGAAGTGTGTCGAGTTACCCTTCCTCCGAGCTCAAAATAGTGTAAATTCGACCACTGAAGAGAGAGTTATGAAGGTTACTATTAGATAAGGAAATGAAGGAAAAATTCTAGACTTACGACTGCAATCCCACCTACAGATGAACAAATGGTTTCGAAATACGATGATTCAAGTCAGGAACGAAAGAGCACTGAAGTACCTTTCAGATGACCAAAAATCGACACAATCCGACATCAAATGAGGGAGTAATGAGGTTCTCTGTTAGATCACACGATTTGGAAAGATTCACAATCCAAATTGCAAAATGACGAACGAAGATTTCCAACGTGTTTGGGATATCGAACGGTCTGAGAATTAGCCAATTCTGATCCCATTAGGGCTTGTCTAGTTAACATTCAAATGAGCTCAAAATAGTCTAAATTGGACCAGTGAAGAGAGAGTTATGAAGGTTACTATTGGACAAGGAGATGAAGGAAAAATTCAGGACCGACGACTGCGATCCCACTTACAGATGCGCAAATGGTCTCAGAATACGACAATTAAAGTTAGGAATGAAAGTGCACTAAAGTACCTTTATGATGACCAAAAGACGACCCAATTTGACATCAAACGAGGGTGTTATCAGCATCTCCATTAGATCACGCGATTTGCAAATATTAACAATCTAAAGTGTAAAATGACGATCGAAGAGTTCCGACGTGGTTGTGGGATGTGGAACGGTCTCAAAATTAGCCAATTCTGGTCCCATTAGGAAGCTTCTCGAGTTACCATTCCAATGAGCTCAAAATAATCAAAAGTCGACCACTGAAGAGAGAGTTATGAAGGTTACTATTGGACAAGGAGATGAAGGGAAAATTCAGGACCAACAACAGCGATCCCACCTATGGATGCGCAAATGGTCTCGAAATATGACGATTGAAGTCCGGAATGAAAGAGCACTAAAGTAGCATTCAGATGACCAAAAATTAACCCAATCCGACATCAAATGTGAGATTTCTGAGCATCTCTGCTAGATCCCACCATTTGGAAATATTAACAATCCAAATTGCAAAATGACGATCGAAGAGTTCCTACATGCTTTTAAGATATCGAACGGGCTCAGAATTAGCCAATTCTGGTCCCATTAGGAAACTTGTCGAGTTACCCTTCCACTAAGCTCAAAATAGTGTAAATTCGACCACTGAAGAGAGAGTTATGAAGGTTACTATTGGACAAGGAGATGATGGAAAATTTTCAGAATGACGACTGCGATCCCACCTACGGATGGGCAATTGGTATTGGAATATAACGATTCAAGTCAGGAATGAAAGAGCACTAAAGTACCTTTTAGATGACCAAAAATCAACACAATCGAACATCAAATGAGGGAGTAATGAGCTTCTCCATTAGATCGCACGATTTGTAAAGATTCATAATCCAAATTGCAAAATGACGATCAAAGATTTCCAACATGCTTTTGGGATATCGAACGGTCTAAGAATTAGCCAATTCTGATCCCATTAGGAAGCTTGTCTAGTCACCATTCCAATGAGCTCAAAATATCTAAATTGGACTAGTGAAGAGAGAGTTATGAAGATTACTAATGGACAAGGAGAAGAAAGAAAAATTCAGGACCGACGACTATGATCCCACTTACGGTGCGCAAATGGTCTCGGAATACGATGATTAAAGTTAGGAATGAAAGATCACTAAAGTACCTATCTGATGACCAAAATTTGACCCAATTTGACATCAAACGAGGGAGTTATTAGCATCCCTGTTGGATTACGCGATTTAAAAATATTAACAATCCAAATTGTAAAATGACGATCGAAGTGTTCCTACGTGGTTTTGGGATGTGGAACGGTCTCAGAATTAGCCAATTTTGGTCCCATTAGGAAGCTTGTCGAGTTACCATTCCAATGAGCTCAAAATAATCTAAATTCAACCACTGAAGAGAGAGTTATGAAGGTTACTATAGGACAAGGAGATGAAGAAAAAATTCAGGACCAACAACAGTGATCCCACCTACGGATGCGCAAACGGTCTCGAAATATGACGATTGAAGTCCAAAATAAAAGAGCACTAAAGTAGCATTCAGATGACCAAAAATCAACCCAATCCGACATCAAATGTGGGAGTTATCAGCATCTCTGTTGGATCCCACCATTTGGAAAGATTAACAATCTAAATTGCAAAATGACGATCGAAGAGTTCCAACGTGCTTTTAGGATATCGAACGGGATCAAAATTAGCCAATTCTGGTCCCATTAGGAAACTTGTCAAGTTACCCTTCCACTGAGTTAAAAATAGTGTAAATTCGACCACTGAAAGAGAGTTATGAAGGTAACCGTTGGACAAGGAGGTGACGGAAAATTTTCAGAACGACGACTGCGATCCTACCTACGGATGTGCAAATGGTCTCAAAATATGATGATTCAAGTCAGAATGAAAGAGCACTAAAGTAGTTTTTAGATGACCCAAAATTAACCCCATCCGACGTCAAATGGGGAAGTTATAAGCATCTCTGTTGGATCGCACCATTTGGAAAGATTAACAATCCAAATTGCAAAATGACGATCGATGAATTCCAACGTTCTTTTGGGATTTCGAATGGGCTTAGAATTAGATAATTCTGGTCCCATTAGGAAACCTATCGAGTTACCCCTCCACTGAGCTCAAAATAATGTAAATTCGACCACTGAAGAGAGAGTTATGAAGGTTACTATTGGACAAGGAGATGAAGGAAAAATTCCAGACCGATGACTGCGATCCCACCTACGGATGCGCAAATGATTTCGGAATATGACAATTCAAGTTAGGAATGAAAGAGCACTAAAGTGCCTTTCAGATGACCAAAAATTGACACAATCCGACATCAAATGAGGGAGTAATGAGCTTCTCCGTTAGATCCCGCGATTTGGAGAGATTCACAATCCGAATTGTAAAATGATGATCGAAGATTTCCAACGTGCTTTTGGGATATTGAACGGTCTCAGAATTAGCCAATTCTGGTCCCATTAGGAAGCTTGTTGAGTTACAGTTCCAATGAGCTTGAAATACTCTACATTGGACCACTGAAGAGAGAGTTATGAAGGTTACTATTGGGTAAGGAGATGAAGGAAAAATTCGGGACCGATGATTGTGATCCCACTTATAGATACACAAATGGTCTCGAAATTCGACGATTCAAGTCAGGAATGAAAGAGCACTAAAGTAGCTTTCAGATGACCAAAAATTAACCTAATCGGACAACAAATGAGGGAGGTATGGGCATCTCCTTTGGATCGCGCCATTTAGAAAGATTAACAATACAAATTATAAAATGATGATCGAAGAGTTTCAACATGCTTTTGGGATATCCAACGGGCTCAGAATTAGCTAATTTTGGTCTCATTAGGAAGCTTATCGAGTTACCAATCCAATGATTTCAACATAGTGTAAATTTGACCACTGAATAGAGAGTTTTGAAGGTTACTATTGGACAAGGAGAAAAAGGAAAAATTCAGGACCAACGACTAGGATCCCACCTTCGGATGCGCAAATGGTCTTGAAATACAACGATTCAAGTCAGGAATGAAAAAGTACTAAAGTGCCTTTCAGATGACCAAAAATTGACCCAATCTGACAACAAACGACGGAGTTATGAACATCTCTGTTGGATTGTGCGATTTGGAAAGATTAAGAATCCAAATTGCAAAATAACAATCGAAGAGTTCCAACGTGCTTTTGGGATATCGACCCCTGAAGAGAGAGTTATGAAGGTTACTATTAGACAAGGAGATGAAGGAAAAATTTAGGATCGACGACTGCGATCCCACTTACGGATATGTAAATAGTCTTGAAATACGACGATTCAAGTCAGGATTGAAAGAGCACTAAACTACCTTTTAGATGACCAAAAATCAACCCAATCTGACATCAAACGAGGGAGTAATGAGCTTCTCCGTTAGATCTCGTGGTTTGGAAAGATTCACAATCCCAATTGCAAAATGATGATCGAAGATTTCCAACGTGCTTTTGGGATATTGAATGGTCTCAGAATTAGCCAATTCTTATCCCATTAGGAATCTTATCGAGTTACCATTCCAATGAGCTCACAAAAGTCTAAATTGGACCACTGAGGAGAGAGTTATGAAGGTTACTATTGGACAAGAAAATGAAGTAAAAATTCAAGACCGACGACAATGATCCCACTTACGGATGCACAAATGGTCTCAAAATACGATGACTCAAGTCAGGAATGAAAGAGCACTAAAGTAGCTTTAAGACGACTAAAAGTTGACCCAATTCGACATCAAATGAGGGAGTTATGAGCAACTCCAATGGATCCTGCCATTTGCAAAGATTAACAATCCAAATTGCAAAATGATGATCGAAGAGTTCCAACATGCTTTTGGTATATCGAACGGTCTCAAAATTGGCCAATTCTGGTCCCACTAGGTAGCTTGTCAAGTTACCATTCCAATGAACTCAAAATAGTCTAAATTTGACCACTGAAGAGAGAGTTAGGAAGGTTACTATTGGACAAGGAGATGAAGGAAAAATTCAGGACCGACGACTGCAATCCCACTTACGGATGTGCAAATGGTCTCTGAAATATGATGATTCAAGTCAGGAATGAAAGAGCACTAAAGTAGCTTTAAAGAGACTAAAAGTTGACCCAATTCGACATCAAATGAGGGAGTTATGAGCAACTCCGTTGAATCATGCCGTTGAAGAGAGAATTATGAAGGTTACTGTTGGACAAGGAAATGAAGGAAAAATTCCAGACCGACGACTGTGATTCCACCTACAGATGAAAAAATGGTTTCGGAATACGATGATTCAAGTCAGGAATGAAAGTGCACTAAAGTACCTTTCTGATGACCAAAATTGACACAATCCGACATCAAATGAGGGAGTAATGAGCTTCTCCGTTAGATCGCACGATTTGGAAAGATTCACAATCTAAATTGCAAAATGACGAACGAAGATTTCCAACGTGCTTTTGGGAGAACGGTTTGAGAATTAACCAATTCTGATCCCATTAGGAAGCTTGACTAGTTAACATTCCAATGAGCTCAAAATAGTCAAAATTAGACCAGTGAAGAGAGAGTTATGAAGATTACTATTGGACAAGGAGATGAAGGAAAAATTCAGGACCGACAACTGCGATCCCACTTACGGCTGCGCAAATGGTCTCAGAGTACAACGATTAAAGTTAGGAATTAAAGAGCACTAAAGTACCATTCTAATACCAAAAGTTGACCCAATTTGACCTCGAACAAGGGAGTTATGAGCATCTCTATTGGATCACACGATTTGGAAATATTAACAATCCAAATTGTAAAATGATGATTGAAGAGTTCCTACGTGCTTTTGAGATGTGGAACGGTCTCAGAATTAGCCAATTCTGGTCCCATTAGGAAGCTTGTCGAGTTAATATTCCAATGAGCTCAAAATAATCTAAATTTGACCACTGAAGAGAGAGTTATGAAGGTTACTATTGGACAAGGAGATGAAGGAAAAATTTAGGACCGACGACTGCGATCCTACTTACGGATGCGCAAATGGTCTCGAAACACGATGATTCAAGTCAAGAATGAAAGAGCACTAAAGTAGCCTGTAGATGACCAAATATTAACCCAATCTGACATCAAATGAGGGAATTATGAGCATCTCTGTTAGATCGCACCATTTGGAAAGATTAACAATCCAAATTGCGAAATGACGATCGAAGAGTTCCAACGTGCTTTTGGGATATCATACATGCAAAAAATTAGCCAATTCTGGTCCCATTAGGAAACCTGTCGAGTTAACCTTCATCTGAGCTCGAAATAGTGTAAATTCAACCACTTAAGAGAGTTATGAAGGTTACTACTGGACAAGGAAGTGAAGGAAAAATCCCAGACCGACGACTGCGATCCCACCTACAGATAAACAAATGGTTTCGGAATACGATGATTCAAGTCAGGAATGAAAGAGCACTAAAGAACCTTTCATATGACCAAAAATCGACACAATCTGACATCAAAGAGGGAGTAATGAGCTTCTCCGTCAGATCACTTGATTTGGAAAGATTCACAATCTAAATTGCAAAATGACGAACGAAGATTTCCAACGTGCTTTTGGGATATCGAACGGTCTGAGAATTAGCCAATTCTGATCCCATTAGGAAGCTTGTCTAATTAACATTCCAATGAGCTCAAAATAGTCTAAATTGGACCGGTGAAGAGAGAGTTATGAAGATTACTATTGGACAAGGAGATGAAGGAAAAATTCAGGACCGACGACTGTGATCCCACTTACAGATGTGCAAATGGTCTCAGAATACGACAATTAAAGTTAGGAATGAAAGTGCACTAAAGTACGTTTCTGATGACCAAAAGAAGACCCAATTTGACATCAAACGAGGGTGTTATGAGCATCTCCGTTGGATCACGTGATTTGGAAATATTAACAATTCAAAGTGAAAAACGACGATCGAAGTGTTCCGACGTGGTTTTGGGATGTGGAACGGTCTGAGAATTAGCCAATTCTGGTCCCATTAGGAAGCTTCTCGAGTTACCATTCCAATGAGCTCAAAATAATCTAAATTCGACCACTAAGAGAGAGTTATGAAGGTTACTATTGGACAAGGAGATGAAGCAAAAATTCAGGACCAACAATAGTGATCCCACCTACTCGAAATATGACGATTGAAGTCTGGAATGAAAGAGCAATAAAGTAGCATTCAGTTGACCAAAAATCAACCCAATCCGACGTCAAATGTGGGAGTTATGAGCATCTCTGTTGGATCCCACCATTTGGAAAGATTAACAATCCAAATTGCAAAATGACGATCGAAGAGTTCTAACATGCTTTTAGGATGTGGAACGGTCACAGAATTAGCCAATTCTGGTCCCATTAGGAAACTTGTCGAGTTACCCTTCCACTGAGCCCAAAATAGTGTAAATTCGACCCATGAAGAGAGAGTTATGAAGGTTACTATTGGACAAGGAGATGATGGAAAATTTTCAGAACGACGACTGCGATCCCACCTACGGATGTGCAAATGGTATCAGAATATAACGATTCAAGTCAAGAATGAAAGAGCACTAAAGTACCTTTTAGATGATGAAAAATCAACACAATCTAACATCAAATGAGGAAGTAATGTGCTTCTCCGTTAGATCGCACGATTTGGAAAGATTCACAATCCAAATTGCAAAATGACAATCGAAGATTTCCAACGTGCTTTTGGGATATCGAACGGTCTTAGAATTAGCCAATTCTAATCCCATTAGGAAGCTTGTCTAGTTACCATTCCAATGACTCAAAATATCTAAATTGGACCAGTGAAGAGAGAATTATGAAGATTAATATTGGACAAGGAGAAGAAGGAAAAATTCAGGACCGACGACTATGATCCCACTTACGGATGCGCAAATGGTCTCGGAATACGACGATTAAAGTTAGGAATGAAAGAGCACTAAAGTACCTTTCTGATTCCCAAAAGTCGACCCAATTTGACATCAAACTAGGGAGTTATGAGTATCCCCATTGGATCACGCGATTTGGAAATATTAACAATCCAAATTGTAAAATGATGATCGAAGAGTTCCTACGTGCTTTTGGGATTTGGAACGGTCTCAGAATTAGCCAATTCCGGTCCTATTAGGAAGCTTGTCATGTTACCATTCCAATGAGCTCAAAATAGTCTAAATTTGACCCCTGAAGAGAGAGTTATGAAGGTTACTATTGGACAAGGAGCTGAAGGAAAAATTTAGGACCGACGACTGCGATCCCACCCATGGATGCGCAAATGGGTTCGAAATACGATGATTCAAGTCAGGAATGAAAGAGCACTAAAGCACGTTTCAAATGACCAAAAATCATCCCAATCTGACATCAAATAAGGGAGTTATGAGCATCTTTATTTGATCACACGCTTTATAAAAATTAACAATCCAAATTGTGAAATGACGATCGAAGAGTTCCAACGTGCTTTTGAGATAACGAACCGCCTTAGAATTAGCCAATTCTAGTCCCATTAGGAAGCTTGTCGAGTTACCATTCCAATGAGCTCAAAATAGTCTAAATTCAACCACTCAACAGAGGGTTATGAACATTACTATTGGACAAGGAGATGAGGAAAAATTCAGGACCGACGACTGCGATCTCACTTACGGATGCGCAAATGGTCTCAGAATACGATGATTCAAGTCAGGAATGAAAGAGCTTTAAAATACCTTTCAGTTGATGAAAAATCAACACAATCTAACATCAAATGAGGAAGTAATGTGCTTCTCCGTTAGATCGCAAGATATGGAAAGATTCACAATCCAAAATGCAAAATGACAAACGAAGATTTCCAACGTGCTTTTGGGATATCGAACGGTCTGAGAATTAGCCAATTCTGATCCCATTAGGAAGCTTGTCTAGTTGACATTCCAATGAGCTCAAAATAGTCTAAATTAGACCAGTGAAGAGAGAGTTATGAAGATTACTATTGGACAAGGAGATGAAGGAAAAATTCAGGACCGACGACTATGATCCCACTTACGGATGCGCAAATGGTCTCGGAATACGACGATTAAAGTTAGGAATGAAAGAGCACTAAAGTACCTTTCTGATTCCCAAAAGTCGACCCAATTTGACATCAAACTAGGGAGTTATGAGTATCCCCATTGGATTACGCGATTTGGAAATATTAACAATCCAAATTGTAAAATGATGATCGAAGAGTTCCTACGTGCTTTTGGGATTTGGAACGGTCTCAGAATTAGCCAATTCCGGTCCTATTAGGAAGCTTGTCATGTTACCATTCCAATGAGCTCAAAATAGTCTAAATTTGACCCCTGAAGAGAGAGTTATGAAGGTTACTATTGGACAAGGAGCTGAAGGAAAAATTTAGGACCGACGACTGCGATCCCACCCATGGATGCGCAAATGGGCTCGAAATACGATGATTCAAGTCAGGAATGAAAGAGCACTAAAGTAGCTTTCAAATGACCAAAAATCAGCCCCATCCGACATCCAATGAGGGAGTTATGAGCATCTCGGTTGGATCGCACCATTTGGAAAGATTAACAATCCAAATTGCAAAATGACGATTGAAGAATTCCAACGTTCTTTTAGGATATCGAATGGGCTCAGAATTAGCCAATTCTGGTCCCATTAGGAAACCTATCGAGTTACCCTTCCACTGAGCTCAAAATAGTGTAAATTCAACCACTGAAGAGAGAGTTATGAAGGTTACTATTGGACAAGGAGATGAAGGAAAAATTCTAGCCCAACGACTGTGATCCCTCCTACGGATGCGCAAATGGTTTCGGAATACGACGATTCAAGACAGGAATGAAAGAGCACTAAAGTTCCTTTCAGATCACCAAAAATTGACACAATCTGACATCAAATGAGGGAGTAATGAGCTTCTCCGTTAGATCACACGATTTGGAAAGATTCACAATCTAAATTGTAAAATGACGATCGAAGATTTCCAACGTGCTTTTGCGATATTGAACGGTCTAAGAATTAGCCAATTCTGGTCCCATTAGGAAGCTTGTCAAGTTACCGTTCCAATGAGCTCGAAATAGTCTACATTGGTCTAGTGAAGAGAGAGGTATGAAGGTTATTATTGCACAAGGAGATGAAGAAAAAATTCAGGACCGATGACTGTGATCCCACTTACAGATGCGCAAATGGTCTCAAAATTCGATGATTCATGTCAGGAATGAAAGAGCACTAAAGTAGCTTTCAGATGACCAAAAATCAACCCAATCAGACATCAAATGAGGGAGGTATGGGCATCTCCGTTAGATCGCGCCATTTAGAAAGATTAATAATCCAAATTACAAAATGACGATCGAAGAGTTTCAACATGCTTTTGGGATATCTAATGGGCTAAGAATTAGCGAATTATGGTCCCATTAGGAAGCTTGTTGAGTTACCATTCCAATGATTTCAACATAGTGTAAATTCAACCACTGAATAGAGAGTTATGAAGGTTACTATTGGACAAGGAGATAAAGGAAAAATTCAGGACCGACGACTGGGATCCCACCTTTGGAAGCGTAAATGGTCTCGAAATACAATGATTCAAGTCAGGAATGAAAAAGTACTAAAGTGTCTTTCAGATGACCAAAAATCGACCCAATCTGACATCAAACGACGGAGTTATGATCACTCTGTTGGATTGTGCGATTTGGAAAGATTAAGAATCCAAATTGCAAAATTACAATCGAAGAGTTCCAACGTGCTTTTGGGATATCGAACGGTCTCAGAATTAGACAATTATGGTCCCATTAGGAAGCTTGCCGAGTTACCATTCCAATGAGCTCAAAATAGTCTAAATTCGACCCTTAAAGAGTGAGTTATGAAGGTTACTATTGGACAAGGAGATGAAGGAAAAATTCAGGATCGACTACTACGATCCCACTTACGGATGTGTAAATGGTCTCGAAATACGACGATTCAAGTCAGGAATGAAAGGGCACTAAACTACCTTTTAGATGACCAAAAACCAACCCAATCTGACATCGAAGGAGGGAGTAATGAGCTTCTCCGTTAGATCATGTGATTTGGAAAGATTCACAATCCCAATTGCAAAATGATGATCGAAGATTTCCAATGTGCTTTTGGGATATTGAATGGTCTCAGAATTAGCCAATTCTGATCCCATTAGGAATCTTGTCGACTTACCATTCCAATGTGCTCAAAATAATCTAAATTGGACCACTGAAGAGAGAGTTATGAAGGTTACTATTGGACAAGGAGATGAAGGAAAAGTTCAGCATCGACAACTATGATCCCACTTACGGATGCGCAAATGGTGTCAAAATACGATGAATCAAGCCAGGAATGAAAGAGCACTAAAGTAGCTTTAAGATGACTAAAAGTTGACCCAATTCGACATCAAATGAGGGAGTTATGAGCAACTTCGTTGGATCGTGCCATTTAGAAAGATTAACAATCCAAATTGTAGAATGATGATCGAAGAGTTCCAACGTGCTTTTGGGATATCGAACGGTCTCAGAATTGGCCAATTCTGGTCCCATTGGGTAGCGTGTCGAGTTACGATTCCAATGAGCTCAAAATAGTCTAAATTTGACCACTGAAGAGAGAGTTATGAAGGTTACTATTGGACAAGGAGATGAAGGAAAAATTCAGGACCGATGATTGCAATCCCACTTACGGATTTGCAATTGGTCTCAAAATACAGCGATTCAAGTCAAGAATGAAAGAGCACTAAAGTAGCTTTAAGGCGACTAAAAGTTGACCTAATTCGACATCAAATGAGGGAGTTATGAGCAACTCCGTTGGATTGTGCCATTTGGAAAGATTAACAATCCGATTGGCAAAATGACGATCGAAGAGTTCCAACGTGCTTTTGGGATATCGAACGGTCTCGGAATTGGCTAATTCTGGTCCCATTAGGAAGCTTGTCGAGTTACCATTCCAATGAGCTCAAAATAGTCTAAATTTGACCACTGAAGAGAGAGTTATGAAGGTTACTATTGGACAAGGAGTTGAAGGAAAAATTCAGGACCGACGACTGAGATCCCACCTACGGATGCATAAATGGTCTCAAAATATGTCAATTCAAGTCAGGAATGAAAGAGCACTAAAGTAGCTTTCAGATTACCAAAAATCAACCCAATCCGACATCAAATGAGGGCATTTTGAGCATCTCCATTGGATCGCACCATTAGGAAAGATTAACAATCCAAATTGTAAAATGACGATCGAAGAGTTCCAACGTGCTTTTGGGATATCGAACAGGCTCAGAATTAGCCAATTCTGGTCCTATTAGGAAACCTGTCGAGTTACCCTTCCACTGAGCTCAAAATAGTGTAAATTCGACCACTAAAGAGAGAGTTATGAAGGTTACTATTGGACAAGGAGATGAAGGAGAATTTCCAGACCGACGACTGCGATCCCACTTAAGGATGCACAAATGGTTTTAGAATAGAACGATTCAAGTTAGGAATGAAAGAGCACTAAAGTACCTTTCAGATGACCAGAAATCGACACAATCCGACTTCAAATGAGGGAGTAATGAGCTTCTCCGTTAGATCGCACGATTTGAAAATATTAACAATCCAAATTACAAAATGACAATCGAAGATTTCCAACATGCTTTTGGGATATCGAATGGTCTCAGAATTAGCCAATTCTGATCTCATTAGGAAGCTTGTCTAGTTACCATTCCAATGAGCTCAAAATAGTCTAAATTGGACCAGTGAAGAGAGAGTTTGTAACGCCTTGAAATTTGGGGGTCGAGCATAACTCAGCTCCCGAGTTCCAAAACATCACTTATGCAACATATTTAATGATGGATGTATGTTGACTGTATTAGTGCATAAAACATGGAATAGATTAAGCCAAAACACAGATATGATTCAGGGATAAGTAAATAAAGCAAGCGGAAGACTTATAGGAAAGTATGTGTACAAGTGTAAATCCCTGAAATACATATACAAGCCAGATCGTATGAAAGTGTTAATTAACAAAATTATAAGTATCAAGTTACATCATTTAAGTTCCCAAAAATAATCCCAAAGATCCCGCGCATCAGACCAAGGCTCGCTAGAACCCGTCTGAAAACTGCATATAGGAGAATGCAGCCTCATCATCATCCAGCTCCCGCTCTGCCTCAGACGTCGCATCCACATCTGCAACATCAGAATCTAAGACAGAGTCTGGTGGGTGTTTAACACCGCCCCAGAAACGTGGGAGTGAGTGATCAACTCAGTGGAACAATAAGGCACTGGTTAACATGTTATCAGTTCAATCAAATAGTAATGATAAAGCAGAACAATTAAATAAATCCTAAGTACTCTTGTTAATGCAAGGATGTATGCAATATGATGCGTGCCCTCACGCGTACACCCTCAGCGTCTTCATCTTACGTTAAAGTGCGACACATCTACAAAGCACATGCAAATACGGTGCATGGATGTGATTACCAAGTTGTTATTAGTCAATTTCACATAGCCGGATTGGGAAGCTAAGATACCTTCCTCATGTCACCATCCAAACGGTGATCCATTCTAGGGTCGTCAATCCTAGGCATCTCATACGATCATATGTTTGAGGTCGTAGCAAAGGGCTCGTCACCAATCAATGCACGCCTTTCATGCCCTTACTACCACAATTTGGCTCGTCACCTCCTTGCGGTATCCAGGTATGCTCGAGGTCACTACAAAGGGCTCGTCACCAATCAATGTAGGCCGACAGCACGAATATAGTGTCTCATACCACCATAATCGGCTCACGAGTTTAGTTGCTCACTGGTCACTACGGGGAGGCTCGTCACCCCAGCGTAGGCCGACAGCTCGACCACAGTGTCCCATACCACCATGTCCGGCTCATGAGTCTTAGCGGATCGAGTACCATAGTTAATAGGATTTCACTGGTAAGTTCGGTACCCTAGATTCAAGCAGTAGTGTCCATACATGGTGAACATACATCGGACAATCAGGTTACTTGACGGACTTGACTAGCACGAGCGCACGTTGAGTTGAGCGACATAGAGTGCGCAAACACTCCGCGTGGCCAAACCACTGCCGACAACTCTAATATGGCTCGGGTTCGTCTAATACGTCCTACGTGGCGAAAGCAACCTCAACCATGAATATAGAGTCGATTACCGATTTCTTGGACTAATGCATAGTCCCACACACCTTACACTACAACAGATATTCATATGGAATGTAAAACAGTAATGGAACAACAACTTAAATCATGGTACATAAGCACTTGAGGAATATCAACTTAACATAAATGTAAGCACAAGTAGTGCTTGAATTTAAATAACATGGAATGTAACTTGCATAAAGGAAATCATGCACATCAATAGGAGTGTTGAGAATCACTTCTCAACGCCCACAATTAGTGTAATAAATTACACTTTAGATCATTCATGCATTTCTACAAACACTTAGCATACATGGAGCAACATACATGATGTATGTTGAAATACATGCATTTAGATAATTCCTTTTTCCAAGGAGTTGTCATACATGCATCTAGCATACATACATGACAAATAATCATGGTAAACATAAGTGCATATTTTATACGTATACGGTACTTTATAAATACACATAGAATACACAAATCTCAAAATAGCACATGCATATCAGGAAAGCAACGTAAGCACAACATTTGGCATGTGAAATCTCATCCATAACAAGAATAAATTATTAACTGGGATTGAAAGCCTTGAAAACCATAACCTATACACTTAAAGTCCGCACCTTAAGCCAGAAAAGAAACACCGAACTGATTTAGACGAGTTGTCTTCGTCAACGGCGATAGGATACCCTAAAACAAGGATAGAAATGAGATACAACAACACCAAGACTAATCTAAGCTCTAACACAGGTTAGGGTTAGATTAACTTACCCCAAAAAGAACTCAGAACCGTCAGAAGAACGATTCAAAGTGAAGGTTCAAAGATGAAGAAGAACAAAGAAGAATCCAAGATGATTCACCAACTTATCTCTCTCACTTTCTCTCTCTTTTCCACTCTCTTTCCAAGCTAGGGTTAGAGAAATTCGTATGGAAAAGAGGGCTAGGGTTTAAGGACTATAAATAGGCCTCAGAATGATGGAAATAACCCTAAGGACAAGGTATACTTAGGTTATAACCAAAGCATGCCTTTCTCGATCCAACGAAGCACTTCTAGTGGGCCTATAACCACGAATGGTCGGACTTAATCTCATTGACCATGGATCTAGGTCAAGCTGAGTTTTCATACCGACCGGCTCTTCAGATCAGCCGTGGCGGACCACACTCAATTCAACGGTCACAGAATCTCGATCAGGTCCACAAGCACTAGGATATGCCTGGGCCAACTATCTTGATCAGAGGGTGAAATTGGGTTAGAATCCAATGGTCAGATAGCTTAAAATCGTCGCGCAAGCGACACGACTCAGATTTCATAAAAACTTATTAAATTTCAACCGTTCTCACACTCTTCACTCCGAGCTCAAGCAAATCGACCCAGAACATCACATGGACTTGATTTTCGAGGTGATGGTCAAGCCCAACTCGGTGACCGCAACAGCCTAAGATCATCGCCATCGGACTTTCGACGCGCGGTCCAGGTCCGATCCAGATCTTTAAAAAATTTCCCAGAACAACTGGATTTAGCGATGGATCCCAGATTTTAGAGTAACGTAGCGCTAACTAATCTACAAGTTTAGAGCCATGCATATACAATTTAAAGTGATTGATGCGAATTTCACAAGCAATCGAGTATAGCGCTAATTACCCCAAAAACAACTACTTAAGGAAAGATTAGCACAAAAATTCCAAGGTCGTTACAGAGTTATGAAGATTACTATTGGACAAGGAGAAGAAGGAAAAATTTTGGACCGATGACTATGATCCCACTTACGGATGCACAAATGGTCTCGGAATACGACGATTAAAGTTAGGAATGAAAGAGCACTAAAGTACCTTTCTAATGACCAAAAGTCGACCCAATTTGACATCAAACGAGGGAGTTATGAGCATCTCCATTGGATCACGCGATTTAGAAATATTAACAATCCAAATAGTGAAATGACGATAGAAGAGTTCCTATGTGCTTTTGGGATGTGGAACGGTCTCAGAATTAGCCAATTCTGGTCCCATTAGGAAGCATGTCGTGTTACCATTCCGATGAGCTCAAAATAGTCTAAATTGGACCACTGAAGAGAGAGTTATGATGGTTACTATTGGACAAGGAGATGAAGGAAAAATTCAGGACCGACGACTGCGATCCCACTTACGGATGCGCAAATGGTCTCGAAATACGACAATTCAAGTCAGGAATGAAAGAGCACTAAAGTAACTTTCAGATGACCAAAAATCAACCCGATCCGACATCAAATGAGGGAGTTATGAGCATCTCCGTTGGATTATGCCATTTGGAAATATTAACAATCTAAATTGCAAAATGACAATCAGAGGGTTCCAACGTGCTTTTGGGATATCGAATGGGCTCAGAATTAGCCAATTTTGGTCTCATTAGGAAGCTTGTCGAGTTACCATTCCAGTGAGCTCAAAATAGAGTAAATTCAACCACTGACGAGAGAGTTATGATGGTTACTATTGGACTAGGAGATGAAGGAAAAATTCTGAACAGACGACCGCGATCCCACCTACGGATGCCCAAATGGTCTCGGAATATGACGATTCAAGTCAGGAATGAAAGAGCACTAAAGGGCATTTCAGATGACCAAAACTAGACCCAATTCGACATCAAATGAGGGAGTAATGAGCGTCTCCGTTAGATCACGCGATTTGGAAAGATTCACAATCTAGATTGCAAAATGATGATCGAAGATTTCCAACATTCTTTTAGGATATTGAATGGTCTTAGAATTAGCCAATTTTGATCCCATTAGGAAGCTTGTCGAGTTACCGTTCCAATGAGCTCAAAATAGTCTACATTGGACCAGTGAAGAGAGAATTATGAAGGTTACTATTGGACAAGGGGATGAAGGAAAAATTCAGGACCGACGATTGCGATCCCACTAACGGATGCACAAATGGTCTCAGAATACAATGATTCAAGTCAGGAATGAAAGAGCACTAAAGTAGCTTTCAGATGACCAAAAATCAACCCAATCTGACATCGAATGAGAGAGTTATGGGCATCTCCATTGGATAGCATCATTTGGAATGATTAACAATCCAAATTGCAAAATGATGATCGAAGAGCTCAAATGTGCTTTTGGGATATCGAATGGGCTCAGAATTAGCCAATTCCGGTCCCATTAGGAAGTTTGTCGAGTTACCATCCCAATGATTTCAAAATAGTGTAAATTCAACCACTGAATAAAGAGTTTGAAGGTTACTATTGGACAAGGCGATGAAGGAAAAATTCAGAACTGAAAACTGGGATCCCACCTTCGGATGCACAAATGGTATCAGAATACAAGTCATGAATGAAAGAGTACTAAAGTACCTTTCAGATGACCAAAAATCGACCCAATCCGACATCAAATGACAGAGTTATGAGCATCTCTGTTGGATTGTGCGAATTGGAAAGATTAATAATCCAAATTGTAAAATGACAATCGAAGAGTTCCAACGTGCTTTTGGGATATCAAACGGTCTCAGAATTAGATAATTATGGTCCCATTAGGAAGCTTGTCGAGTTACCATTCCAATGAGCTCAAAATAGTTTAAGTTCGACCACTGAAGAGAGACTTATGAAGGTTACTATTAGACAAGGAAATGAAGGAAAAATTCAAGACCGTCGACTGCGATTCCACTTATGGATGCGTAAATGGTCTCGAAATACAACGATTCAAGTCAGGAATGAAAAAGCACTAAAGTAGCTTTCAGATGACTAAAAATAGACCCAATCCAACATCGAATGAGGGAGATATGAGCATCTCCATTGGATCGCGCGATTTGGAAAGATTAACAATCCAAATTGCAAGATGAAGATCAAAGAGTTCCAACTTGCTTTTGGGACATCGAACAGTCTCAGAATTAGCCAATTCTGGTCCCATTAGGCAGCTTGTCGAGTTAACATTCCAATGAGCTCCAAATATTGTAAATTCAACCACTAAAGAGAGAGTTATGAAGGTTACTATTGGATAAGGAGATGTAGAAAAAATTTAGGACCGACGACTGCAATCCCACCTATGGATGTGCAAATGGTCTCGGAACACGACGATTCAAGTCAGGAATGAAAGAGCACTAAAGTACCTTTTAAATGACCAAAAATTGACCCAATCTGACATCAAATGAGTGAGTAATGAGCTTCTCCGTTAGATTGCGCGATTCGGAAAGATTAATAATTCAAATTGCAAAATGACGATCGAAGAGTTCCAACGTGCTTTTGGGATATCGAACAGTCTTAGAATTAGCCAATTATGGTCACATTATGAAGCTTGTCATGTTACCATTCCATTGAGCTCAAAATAGTCTAAGTTTGACCACTGAAGAGAGAGTTTTAAAGGTTGCTATTGAACATGGAGATGAAGGAAAAATTCAGGACCGACAACTGTAATCCCACTTACGGATGGGCAAATGGTCTTGGAATACGATGATTCAAGTTAGGAATGAAAAAGCACTGAAGTACCTTTCAGATGACCAAAAATTGACCCAATCCGACATCAAACGAGGGAGTTATGAGCATCTCCGTTGGATCCAGCAATTTGAAAAGATTAACAATCCAAATTGCAAAATGACGATCGAAGAGTTCCAACATTGTTTTGGGATATCGAACGGTCTCAGAATTAACCAATCTGGTCCTATTAGGAAGCTTGTCGAGTTAACATTCCATTGAGCTCAAAATAGTGTAAATTTGACCACTGAAGAGAGAATTATGAAGGTTACTATTTGACACGAAGATGAAGGAGAAAAAAAGGACTAACGACTGTGATCTCACCTACGGATGTGCAAATGGTCTCAGAATACGACGATTCTAGTCAGGAATGAAAGAGCACTAAAGTGCCTTTTAGATGACCAAAAATTAACCCAATCTGACATCAAACGGTGAAGTTATGAGCATCTCTGATGGATCATGCGATTTAGAATAATTAACAATTTAAATTGCTAAATGATGATCGAAGAGTTCCAACGTGCTTTTGGGATATCAAACAGTCTTAGAATTTGCCAATTCTGGTCCCATTAGAAAACTTGTCGCGCTACCATTCCAATGAGCTCAAAATAGTGTAAATTCGACCACTGAAGAGAGAGTTTTGATGATTAATATTGGACAAGGAGATAAAGGAAAAATTCAGGACCGACGACTACGATCCCACTTACAGATGCGCAAATGGTCTCGGAATACGACGATTCAAGTTAGGAATGAAAGAGCACTAAAGTACCTTTCAGATGACCAAAGATAGACCCAATCCGGCATCAAATGAGGGAGTTGTGAGCATCTCCATTGGATCACGTGATTTGGAAAGATTAACACTCCTAATAGAAAAATGACGATCGAAGAGTTCCAACGTGCCTTTGGGATATCGGACGGTATCAGAATTAGACAATTTGGTCCCATTAGGAAACCTGTCGAGTTACCATTCGAATGAGCTCAAAATAATCTTAATTCAACCACTAAAGAGAGAGTTATGAAGGTTACTATTGCACAAGGAGATGAAGGAAAATTTCAGGACTGACAACTGCATTCCCACTTACGGATGGGCAAATGGTCTCGGAATATGATGATTCAAGTCAGGAATGAAAGAGCACTAAAGTACCTTTCAGATGACCAAAAATCGACTTAATCCGACATCAAACGAGGGAGTTATGAGCATCTCCGTTGGATTACACAATTTGGAAAGATTAACAGTCTAAATTGTAAAATGACAATCGAAGAGTTCCAACGTGCATTCAGGATATTGAACGGTCTCAGAATTAGCCAATTCTAGTCCCATTAGGAAGCTTGTCGAGTTACCTTTCCAATGAACTCAAAATAGTCTAAATTCGACAACTAAAGAGAGAGTTATGAAGGTTACTATTGGACAAGGAGATGAAGGAAAAGTTCAGGCCTGACGACTGCGATCCCACTTATGGATGCACAAATGGATTCAAAAAATGATGATTCAAGTCAGGAATGAAAGAGCACTAAAGTACCATTCAGATGACCAAAAATTGACCCAATCCGACATCAAACGAGAGAGTTATGAGCATCTCCGTTGGATCGCGTGAATTGGAAAGATTAATAATCCAAATTGTAAAATGACGATCGAAGAGTTCCAACGTGGTTTTGGGATATTGAACGGTCTCAGAATTAGCCAATTCTCCCATTAGGAAGCTTGTCAAGTTACCAATCCACTGAGCTCAAAATAATGTATATTTGACCACTGAAGAGAGAGTTTTGAAGGAACAAGGAGATGAAGGAAAAATTCAGGACTGACAACTGCGATCCCACCTACGCATGTGCAAATGGTCTCGAAATACGATGACTTAAGTTAGGAATGATAGAGCACTAAAGTACTCTTCAGATTACCAAAATTTGACCTAATCAGACATCGAATGTGGGTGTTATGAGCATCTCCATTGGATCGTGCGATTTGGAAAGATTAGCCATCTAAATTACAAAATGACAATCGAATAGTTCTAACGTGCTTTTGGGATATCGAATGGTCTTAGAATTAACCAATTCTGATCTCATTAGGAAGTTTGTCGAGTTACCATTCCAATGAGCTCAAAATAGTGTAAATTCGACCACTGAAGAGAGAGTTATGAAGGTTACTATTGGACTAGGAGATAAAAGAAAATTTTTGGACAGACGAATGCGATCCCACTTACGGATGCGCAGATGGTCTCGGAATATGATGATTAAAGTTAGGAATGAAAGAGCACTAGAGTACCTTTCAGATGACCAAAACTTGACCCAATCCGACATCAAATGAGGGAGTTATGAGCAATCTATTGGATCGTGCGATTTAGAAATATTAACAATCCAAATTACAAAATGAAGATAGAAGAGTTCCAACATTCTTTTGGGATATCGAACGGTCATAAATTACCCAATTCTGGTCCCATTACAAAGCTTGTCGAGTTACCATTCGAATGAGCTCAAAATAGTCTAAATTTGACCACTGAAGAGAGAGTTATGAACGTTACATTGGACAAGGAGATGAAGGAGAAATTCAGGACCGACGACTGCAATCCCACCTACGGATGCACAAATGGTCTCAAAATACGATGATTCAAGTCAAGAATGAAAGAGCACTCCGACATCAAATGAGGGAGTTATGAGCATCTCCGTCGGATCGTGCGATTTGGAATGATTAACAATCCAAATTGTAAAATGATAATCGAATAGTTCCAATGTGCTTTTTAGATATCGAACGGTCTCAGAATTAGATAATTCTGGTGTCAATAGGAAGCTTGTCGAGTTCCCATTCTAATGTGTGCAAAATAGTCTAAATTTGACCACTGAAGAGAGAGATATCAATTGTACTATTGGACAAGGAGAAGATGGAAAAATTCAGGACCGATGACTACGATCCCACCTACGGATGCGCAAATGGTCTCGGAATACGATGATTCAAGTCAGGAATGAAAGAGAACTAAAGTACCTTTCAGATGACCAAAAATTGACCCAATCTGACATCAAACGAGGGAATTATGAGTATCTCCATTGGATCAAGTTATTTAGAATGATTAACAATCCAAATTGCTAGATGATGATCGAAGAGTTCTAACGTGCTTTTGGGATATTGAACGGTCTCAGAATTAGCCAATTCTGGTCCCATTTGGAAGCTTGTCGAGTTACCATTCCAATGAGTTCAAAATAGTGTAAATTTGACCACAAAAGAGAGACTTATGAAGGTTAATATTAGACAAGAAGAAGAAGGAAAAATTCAAGACTGACGACAGCGATCCCACTAACGGATGTGCAAATTGTCTCGGAATACGACGATTAAAGTTAGGAATGAAAGAGAACTAAAGTACCCTTCAGATGACCAGAAATCGACCTAATCCGACATCAAACAAGGGAGTTTTAAGCATCTCTATTGGATCGCATGATTTGGAAAGATTAACACTCCAAATTGCTAAATGACGATCGAAGAGTTCTAACGTGCTTTTGGGATATCAAACGGTCTCAAAATTAGACAATTCTGGTCCCATTAAGAAGCTTGTCGAGTTACCATTCCAATGAGCTCAATATACTCTAAATTAGACCATGGAAGAGAGAGAGTGTTATGAAGGTCATTATTGCACAAGGAGATGAAGGAAAAATTCTGGATCGACGACTGCGATCCCACTTACGGATGCGTAAATGTTCTCGGAATACGATGATTCAAGTCAGGAATGAAAGAGAACTAAAGTACCTTTCAGATGACTAGAAATCGACCCAATCCGACTTCAAATGAGGGAGGTATGAGCATCTCCGTTGGATCGCGTGATTTGGAAAGATTAACAATCCAATTTATAAAATGACAATCGAAGAGTTCCAACGTGCTTTCAGGATAGCGAACGGTCTCAGAATTAGCCAATTCTGGTCCCATTAGGAAGCTTGTCGAGTTACCTTTCCAATGAGCTCAAAATAGTCTAAATTCGACCACTAAAATGAGAGTTATGAAGGTTACTATTAGACAAGGAGATGAAGGAAAAATCAAGACTGACAACTGCAATCCCCACTTACGGATTAGTAAATGGTCTCAGAATAGGATGATTCAAGTCAGGAATGAAAGAGCACTAAAGTACCAATTAGATGACCAAAAATTGACACAATCCGACATCAAATGAGGGAGTTATGAGCATCTCCATTGGATCGCGTGAATTGGAAAGATTAATAATCCAAACTGCAAAATAACGATCAAAGATTTCCAATGTGCTTTTAGGATATCGAACGGTCTCAGAATTATCCAATTCTAGTCCCATTAGGAAGCTTGTCGAGTTACCCTTCCAATGAGCTCAAAATTGTCTAAATTCGACCACTAAAGAGTGAGTTATGAAGGTTACTATTGGACAAGGAGATGAAGGAAAAAGTCAGGACCGACGACTGCGATCCCACCTACGTATGCGCAAATGGTCTCAGAATATGACGATTCAAGTCAGAATGAAAGAGCCCCAAAGAACCTTTTAGAGGTCCAAAAATTTACCCAATCTGACATGAAATGAGGGACTAATGAGCTTCTCCGTTCGATCGCGCAATTTGGAAAGATTCACAATCCAAATTGCAAAATGACAATCGAAGATTTCCAACGTGCTTTTGGGATATTGAACGGTATCAAAATTATCCAATTCTGATCCCATTAGGAAGCTTGTCGAGTTACCATTCCAACGAGCTCAAAATAGTCTAAATTTGACCATTGTAGAGAGAGTTATGAAGGTTACTATTGGACAAGGAGATGAAGGAAAAATTCAGAACCGACGACTGCGATCCCACTTACGAATACTAAAATAGTATTGGAATACGATGATTTAAATCAGGAATGAAAGAGCACTAAAGTACCTTTCAGATGACCAAAACTCGGTCCAATAAGACATCAAACAAGGGAGTTATGAGCATCTCCATTGGATTGTGCGATTTGGAAAGATCAACAGTCCAAATTGTAAAATGACGATCAAAGAGTTCCAACGTGCTTTTGGGATATCGAACAGTCTAAGAATTAGACAATTCTGGTCTCATTAGGAAGCTTGTCGAGTTACCATTTCAAAGAGCTCAAAATAGTCTAAAGTTGACCACTGAAGAGAGAGTTATCAAGGTTACTATTGGACAAGTAGATGAAGAAAAAATTCAGGACTGATGACTGTGATCCCACCTAAGGATGTGCAAAATGGTCTCGGAATATGATGATTCACGTCAGGAATGAAAGAGCACTAAAGTACCTTTCAGATGAATAAAAATCGTCCCAATCTGACATCAAATGAGGGAGTTATGAGCATCTCCGTTGACTCGTACGATTTGGAATGATTAACAATCCAAATTGCAAAATGACGATCGGAGAGTTCCAACGTGCTTTTGGGATATCGAACGGTCTCAGAATTACCCAATTATGGTCCCATTAAGAATCTTGTGAGTTACCATTCCAATGAGCTCAAAATATTCTAAATTTGACCACTGAAGAGAGAGTTATGAATGTTACTATTGGACAAGGAGATGAAGGAAAAATTTAGGACCGACGACTGCGATCTGACTTACGGATGTGCAAATGGTCTCGGAATACAATGATTCAAGTGAGGAATGAAAGAGATTAAGTGGTCAAATATCGACTCAATCTTACAGAAAATGAGGGAGTAATGTGCTTCTCCGTTTAATCGCGTGATTTGTAAAGATTCACAATCCAAATTGCAAAATGACGATCAAAGATTTCCAACGTGCTTTTGGGATATCTAACGGTCTCAGAAATAGCCATTTCTGATCCCATTAGGAAGCTTGTCGAGTTACCATTCCAATGAGCTCAAAATAGTCTAAATTTGATCACATAAGAGAGAGTTATGAAGGTTACTATTGGACAAGAAGAAAAATTAAAAATTCAGGACCGACGACTGCGATCCCACCTATAGACGCACAAATGGTATCGGAATACGACGATTCAAGTCAGGAATGAAAGAGCACTAAAGTACCTTTTAAATGACTATAAATCGACCCAATCTGACATCAAATGAGGGAGTTATGAGCATCTCCATTGGATCTTATGATTTGGAAAGATTAACAATTCAAATTGTAAAATGACAATCGAAGAATTCCATGGTGCTTTTGGGATATCGAACGGTCTTAGAATTAGCCAATTCTGGTCCCATTAGGAAGCTTGTCGAGTTACCATTCCAATGAGCTCAAAATAGTTTAAATTTGACCATGGAAGAGAGAGTTAGAAAGGTTACTATTGGACAGGGAGAAAAAGGAAAAATTTAGGACCAACGACTGTGATCCCACCTACAGATGCACAATGTTCTCAGAATACGACCATTCAAGTCAGGAATGAAAGAGCACTAAAGTACCTTTTAGATGACTATAAATCGACCCAATCCAACATCAAATGGGGGAGTTATGAGCATCTCCATTGGATCGCATGATTTGGAAAGATTAACAATCCAAATTGTAAAATGACGATTGAAGAGTTCCAACGTGCTTTTGCGATATCGAACGGTCTCAGAATTAGCCAACTCTAGTCACATTGGGAAGCTTGTCGAGTTACCATTCCAATGAGCTCAAAATAGTGTAAATTCGACCATTGAAGAGAGAGTAATGAAGGATACTATTGGACAAGGAGATGAAAGAAAAAATCAGGACCGACAACTGCGATCACACCTATGGATGCACAATTGGTGTCGGAATACGGCGATTCAAGTCAGGAATGAAAGACCACTAAAATACCTTTCAGATGACCATAAATGGACCCAATCCGACATAAAACGAGTGAGTTATGAGCATCTCCATTGGATCTCGCGATTTAGAATGATTAACAATCTAAATTGCAAAATGATGATCGAAGAGCTCCAACGTGCTTTTGGGTTATCGAACGGTCTCAAAGTTAGCCAATTCTGGTTCCATAAGAAGCTTGTCGAGTTACCATTCTAATGATCTCAAAATAGTGTAAATTCGACCACCAAAGAGAGAGTTATGAATGTTACTATTAGACAAGGAGATGCATAAAAAATTCAGGATCGACGACTGTGATCCCACCTTAGGATGCGCAAATGCTCTCGGAATGCGATGATTCAAGTCAGGATTGAAAGAGCACTAAAGTACCTTTCAGATGACCAAAAATCAACCCAATCCGACATCAAATGAGGGAGTAATGAGCATCTTCATTAGATCGCGTGATTTGGAAAGATTAACAATCCAAATTGCAAAATGACGATCGAAGAGTTCCAACGTGCTTTCGGGATATCGAACAGTCTCAGAATTAGCCTATTCTGGTCCCATTATGAAGCTTGTCGAGTTACTATTCTAATGAGCTCAAAAATAGTCTAGATTTGACCACTGAAGAGAGTATTGAAGGTTACTATTGTACAAGGAGATGAAAGAAAAATTCAGGACCGACGACGGCAATCCAACTTACGGATGCACAAATGGTCTCGAAATACGACGATTCAAGTCAGGAATGAAAGATCACTAAAGTACCTTTTAGATGACTAAATAACGACCCAATTTGACATCAAATGAGTGAGTTATGAGCATCTCTATTAGATCGAGCGATTTGAAAAGATTAACAATCCAAATTGCAAAATGACGATCGAAGAGTTCCAACGTGGTTTTGGGATATTGAACGGTCTTAGAATTAGCCAATTCTGATCCCATTAGGAAGCTAGTCGAGTTACTAGTCCACTGAGCTCAAAAGAGTGCAAATTTGACCACCGAATAGAGAATTATGAAGGCTACTATTTGACATGGAGATGAAGGAGAAATTCAGGACCGATGAATGTGATCCCACCTACGGATGCGCAAATGGTCTCGGAATACGATGATTCATGTCAGGAATGAAAGAGCACTAAATTAGATGACCAAATATCGATCCAATCTGACATCAAACAAGGGAGTAATGAGCATCTCCATTGGATCGCACGATTTGGAATGATTAACAATCCAAATTGCTAAATGATGATCGAAGAGTTCCAACGTGCTTTTGGGATATCGAATGGTCTCAGAATTTGCCAATTCCAGTCCAATTAGGAAGCTGGTCACGTTACCATTCCAATGAGCTCAAAATAGTGTAAATTTGACCACTGAAGAGGGAGTTTTGACGGTTAATATTGGACAAGGAGATGAAGGAAAATTCAGGACCGACGACTGCGATCCCACTTACGGATGCACAAATGGTCTCGGACTACGATGATTCAAGTCAGGAATGAAAGAGCACTCACTAAAGTACTTTTTAGATGACCAAAGATCCACCCAATCCGGCATCAAACGAGGGAGTTGTGAGCATCTCCATTGGATCACGTGATTTAAAGATTAACACTACAAATTGTAAAATGACAATCGAAGAGTTCCAACATTCCTTTGGGATATCGGACGGTATCATAATTAGCTAATTCTGATCCCATTAGGAAAGCCTGTCGAGTTACTATTCCAATGAGCTCAAAATAGTTTAAATTCGACCACTGAAGAGAGAGTTATGAAGGTTATGATTGCACAAGGAGATCAAGGAAAAATTCAAGACTGACGACTGCATTCCCACTTACGCAAGGACAAATGGTCTCAAAAAATGATGATTCAAGTCAGGAATGAAAGAGCACTAAAGTACCTTTCAGATGACCAAAAATCGACCCAATCCGACATCAAACGAGGGAGTTATGAGCATCTCCGTTGGATCGCACAATTTTAAATGATTAAAAAACCAAATTGTAGAATGACGATCGAAGAGTTCCAACGTGGTTTTGGGATATCGAACGGTCTCAGAATTAGCCAATTCTGGTCCCGTTAGGAAGCTTGTGATTTACCATTCCAATGAGCCCAAAATATTCTAAATTTGATCACTAAAGAAAGAGTTATCAAGGTTACTATTGGACAAGGAGATGATGAAAAAATTCCAGACCAACGACTGCGATCCCACCTACGGATGCGGAAATGGTCTCAGAATATGACGATTCAAGTCAGGAATGAAAGAGAACTAAAGTACCTTTCAGATGACCAAAAATCGACCTAATCTGACATCAAATGAGGGAGTAATGAGCTTCTCCATTAAATCGCACGATTTGGAAAGATTCACAATCTAAATTACAAAATGACGATCGAAGATTTCCAACGTGCTTTTGGGATATCGAACGGTCTCAGAATTATCCAATTCTAGTCCCATTAGGAAGCTTGTCGAGTTAACATTCCACTGAGCTCAAAATAGAGTAAATTGAACCACTGAAGAGAGAGTTATCAAGGTTACTATTGGACAACGAGATGAAGGAAAAATTCAGGACCGACGACAGCAATCCCACCTATGGATGCGCAAATGGTCTCGTAATACGACGATTCAAGTCAGGAATGAAAGAGAACTAATGTACCTTTCTGAAGACCAAAAATTGACCCAATCCGACATCAAACGAGTGAGTTATGAGCATATCCCTTAGATCGTGCGATTTGGAAAGATTAACAATCCAAATTGCAAAATGATGATCGAAGAGTTCCAACATGCTTTTGGGATATCGAACGGTCTCAGAATTAGACAATTCTGGTCCAATTAGGAAGCTTGTCGAGTTACTATTCCAATGAGCTAAAAATAGTCTAAATTTGACCACTGAAGAGAGAGTTATCAAGGTTGCTATTGGACAACGAGATAAAGGAAAAATTAAGGACTCACGGCAGCAATCCCACCTACAGATGCGCAAATGGTCTCGTAATACAACGATTCAAGTCAGGAATGAAAGAAAACTAAAGTACCTTTCAAATGACCAAAAATTGACCCAATCCGACATCAAACGAGTGAGTTATGAGCATATCCGTTGGATCGTTCGATTTGGAAAGATTCACAATCCAAATTACAAAATGACGATCGAAGAGTTCCAACGTGCTTTTGGGATATCGAACGGTCTCAGAATTAGACAATTCTGGTCCAATTAAGAAGCTTGTCGAGTTACCATTCTAGTGAGCTCAAAAAAGTGTAAATTCGACCACTGAAGAGAGAGTTATGAAGGTTACTATTGGACAAGGAGATGAAGGAAAAATTTAGGACTGACGACTGCGATCCGACCTATGGATGTGCAAATGGTCTCGGAATATGACGATTCTAGTCAGGAATGGAAGAACACTAAAGTACCTTTCAGATGATCAAAAATTGACCCAATCTAACATCAAATGAGGGAGTTGTGTGCATCTCTGTTGGATCGCGCGATTTGGAAAGATTAACAATCCAAAATGTAAAGTGACAACAAAGAGTTCCAACGTGCTTCCGAGATATCGAAGGGTCTCAGAATTAGCCAAATCTAGTCCCATTAGGAAGCTTGTCGAGTTACCTTTCCAATGAGCTTAAAATAGTCTAAATTCGACCACTAAAGAGTGAGTTATGATGGTTACTATTGAAGAAGGAGGTGAAGGAAAAATTCAGGCCCAGCGACTGCGATTCCACTTACGAATGCGCAAATGGACTCAGAAAATGACAATTCAAGTCAGGAATGAAAAAGCAATAAAGTACCATTCAAATGACCAAAAATTGACGCAATCTGACATCAAACGAGGGAGTTACGCGTAACTCCGTTGGATCGAGTGAATTGGAAAGATTGACAATCTAAATTGCAAAGTGACGATCGAAGAATTCTAACATGCTTTTGGGATATCGAACGGTGTCAGAATTTGCTAATTCTGGTCCCATGAGGAAGCTTGTCTAGTTACCATTCAGATGAGCTCAAAATAGTCTAAATTCAACCACTGAAGAGAGAGTTATGAAGGTTACTATTGGAAAAGGAGATGAAGGAAACATTCAGGACCAATGACTGCGATCCCACCTACGGATGCATAAATGGTCTTAGAATATGACAATTCAAGTTAGGAATGAAAGAGCACTAAAGTACCTTTCAGATGACAAAAAATCGACCCAATCTGACATCAAATGACGGAGTAATGAGCTTCTCCGTTAGATCGTGTGATTTGGAAAGATTCACAATCCAAATTATAAAATGACGATCGAAGAGTTCCAACATGCTTTTGGGATCTCGAACGATCTCAGAATTAGCTAATTCTGGTCTCATTAGGAAGTTTGTCGAGTTACCATTCCAATGAGCTCGAAAAAGTGTAAATTCAACCACAGAAGAGAGAGTTATCAAGGTTACTATTGGACAAGGAGATGAAGGAAAAATTCAGGACGGATGACTCCGATCCGACCTACGGATGTGCAAATGGTCTCTGAATATGACGATTCTAGTCAGGAATGAAAGAACACTAAAGTACCTTTCAGATGACCAAAAATTGACCCAATCCGACATCAAATGAGGGAGTTATGAGCATCTCCATTATAACACGTGATTTTCAAAGATTAACAATCCAATTTACAAAATGACGATCGAAGAGTTCCAACGTGGTTTTGGGATATCAAATGGTCTCAGAATTAGCCAATTCTGGTCCCATTAGTAAGCTTGTAATTTAACATTCCAATGAGCTCAAAATATTCTAAATTTGACCATTGAAGAGAGAGTTATCAAGGTTACAATTGGACTAGGAGATGTAGGAAAATTTCAAGACCGACGACTGCGATTCGACCTACGGATGTTCAAATGGTCTCGGAATACAACAATTCAAGTCAGGAATCAAAGTGCACTAAAGTACCTTTCAGATGACCAAAAATCGACCCAATCCGACATCAAACGAGGGAGTTATGAGCATCTCCATTAGATCACACGAATTGGAAATATTAACAATCCAAATTGCAAAATGACGATCGAAGAGTTCCAATGTGCTTTTGGGATATCAAACGGTGTCAGAATTTGCTAATTATGGTCCCATTAGGAAGCTTGTCTAGTTACCATTCAGATGAACTCAAAATAGTCTAAATTCTACAACTGAAGAGAGGGTTATTAAGGTTACTATTAGACAAGGAGATGATGGAAAAATTCAGGACCAACGACTACAATCCCACCTACGAATCCGGAAATGGTCTCAGAATATGACGATTCAGGTTAGGAATGAAAGAGAACTAAAGTACCTTTGAGATGACCAAAAATCAACCCAATGTGACAACAAATGAGGGAGTAATGAGCTTCTCCGTTAAATCGCACGATTTGGAAAGATTCACAATCCAAATTACAAAATGACGATCGAAGAGGTCCAACGTGCTTTTGGGATATCGAACGGTCTCTGAATTATCCAATTCTGGTCCCATTAGGAAGCTTGTCGAGTTACCATTCCAATGAGCTCAAAATAGTTTAAATTCGACCACTGAAGAGAGAGTTATCAAGGTTACTATTAGACAACGAGATGAAGGAAAAATTCAGCACGGATGACTGCAATCCCACTTATGGATGCACAAATGATCTTGTAATACGACGGTTCAAGTCAGGAATGAAAGAGCACTAAAGTACCCTTCGGAGGAGTAAAAATCGACCCAATCCGACATCAAATGATGGAGTTATGAGCATCTCCGTTGGATCGTGCCATTTGGAAAGATTAACAATCCAAATTGCAAAATGACGATCGAAGAGTTCCAACATACTTTTGGGATATCAAACAGTCTCAGAATTAGACAATTATGGTCCAATTAGGAAGCTTGTCGAGTTACCATTCAAATGAGCTAAAAATAGTCTAAATTCGACCACTGAAGAGAGAGTTATCAAGGTTACTATTGTACAAGTAAATGAAGGAAAAATTCAGGACTGACGACTGTGATCCCACCTACGGATGTGCAAAAGGTCTCGGAATACAACGATTCAAGTCAGGAATCAAATAGCACTAAAGTACCTTTCAGATGACCAAAAATCAACCCAATCTGACAGCAAATGAGGGAGTTATGAGCATCTCCATTGGATCACACGAATTGGAAATATTAACAATCCAAATCGCAAAATAACGATCGAAGAGTTCCCATGTGCTTTTGGGATATCGAACGGTGTCAGACCTTGTTAATTCTGGTCCCATTTGGAAGCTTGTCTAGTTACCATTCAAATGAACTCAAAATAGTCTAAATTCAACAACTGAAGAGAGGGTTATTAAGGTTACTATTGGACAAGGAGATGATGAAAAAATTCAGGACCAACAACTACAATCCCACCTACGAATCTGGAAATGGTCTCAGAATATGATGATTCAAGTCAGGAATGAAAGAGAACTAAAGTACCTTTGAGATGACTAAAAATCAACGAATGAGGGAGTAATGAGCTTCTCCGTTAAATCGCACGATTTGGAAAGATTCACAATCCAAATTACAAAATGACGATCGAAGAGTTCCAACGTGCTTTTAGGATATCGAACAGTCTCAGAATTATCCAATTCTAGTCCCATTAGGAAGCTTGTCGAGTTACCATTCCAATGAGCTCAAAATAGTTTAAATTCGACCACTAAAGAGAGAGTTATTAAGGTTACTATTAGACAACGAGATGAATTAAAAATTTAGGACCGACGATAGCAATCCCACCTACGGATGCGCAAATGGTCTCGTAATACAACGATTCAAGTCAGGAATGAAAGAGAATTAAAGTAACTTTCAGATGACCAAAAATCAACACAATCCAACATCAAACGAGTGAGTTATGAGCATATCCATTGGATCATGCGATTTTGAAAGATTAACAATCCAAATTGCAAAATGACGATCGAAGAGTTCCAACGTACTTTTGGGATATCGAACGGTCTCAGAATTAGACAATTCTGGTCCAATTAGGAAGCTTGTCGAGTTACCATTCCAATGAGCTAAAAATAGTCTAAATTCGACCACTGAAGAGAGAGTTATCAAGGTTACTATTGGATAACGAGATAAAGGAAAAATTAAGGACTCACGGCAGCAATCCCACCTACGGATGCACAAATGGTCTCGTAATATGATGATTCAAGTCAGGAATGAAAGAGCACTAAAGTACCTTTCAGATGACCAAAAATTTCCCAAATCCAACATCAAAGGAGGGAATTATGAGCGTCTCCATTAGTTTGCACAATTTAAAAAGATTAACAATCCAAATTGCAAAATGACGATCGAACAGTTCCAACATGCTTTTGAGATATAGAACGGCCTCGAAATTTGCCTATTCTTGTCCCATTTGTAAGCTTGTCAAATTATCATTCCAATGAGCTCAAAATAGTCTACATTTGACCATTGAAGAGAGTTATGAAGGTTACTATTGGACAAGGAGATGAAGGAAAAATTCAGGACCGACGATTGCTATCTCACTTACGGATGCCCAAATGGTCTCAGAATATGACGATTCCAGCAGGAATGAAAACGCATTAAGGTACCTTTCAGATAACTAAAAATCAACCCAATCCCACATCAAACAAGAGAGTTATGAGCGTCTCTGTTGGATCCCATGATTTGGAAAGATTTACAATCCAAATTTCAAAAAGACGAACGAAAATTGAACGGTCTCAGAATTTGCTAATTCTGGTCCCATTAGGAAGCTTGTCTAGTTACCATTCAGATGAACTCAAAATAGTCTAAATTCAACCACTGAAGAGAGAGTTATGATGGTTACTATTGGACAAGGAGATGAAGGAAACATTCAGGACCGATGACTGTGATCCAACCAACGGATAGATAAATGGTCTTAGAATATGATGATTCAAGTTAGGAATGAAAGGGCACAAAAGTACCTTTTAGATGACCAAAAATTGACCCAATCTGACATCGAACGAAGGAGTTATGAGCATCTCCATTGGATCGCGCGATTTGGAAAGATTCACAATCCAAATTACAAAATGATGATCGAAGAGTTCAGACGTTCTTTTGGGATATCGAACGATCTCAGAATTAGCCAATTCTGTTCCCCTTTGGAAGCTTCTCGAGTTATCATTCCAATGAGCTCAAAATAGTCTAAATTGGACCACTAAAGAGAGAGTTATGAAGTTTACTATTGGACAAGGAGATGAAGGAAAAATTCAGGACCCGGCGCAATCCCACCTACAAATGGTCTCGTAATATGATGATTCAAGTCAGGAATGAAAGAGAACTAAAGTACCTTTCAAATGACCAAAAATCGACCCAATCCGACATCAAACGAGTGAGTTATGAGCATATCCGTTGGATCGTTTGATTTGGAAAGATTAACAATCCAAATTACAAAATGACGATCGAAGAGTTCCAACGTGCTTTTGGGATATCGAACGGTCTCAGAATTAGAGAATTCTGGTCCAATTAGAAAGCTTGTCGAGTTACCATTCCAATGAGCTCAAAAAAGTGTAAATTTGACCACTGAAGAGAGAATTATGAAGGTCACTATTGGACAAGGAGATAAAGGAAAAATTCAGGACCGACGACTGCGATCCGACCTATCGATCTGCAATTGGTCTCGGAATATGACGATTCTAGTCAGGAATGAAAGAGCACTAAAGTACCTTTTAGATGACCAAAAATCAACCCAATCTAACATCAAATGAGGGAGTTATGTGCATCTCCGTTGGATTGCGGGATTTGGAAAGATTAGCAGTCCAAAATGTAAAGTGACAATCAAAGAGTTCCAACATGCTTTTGAGATATCGAAGGGTCTCAGAATTAGCCAAATCTGGTCCCATTTGGAAGCTTGTCGAGTTATCTTTCCAATGAGCTCAAAATAGTCTAAATTCGACCACTAAAGAGAGAGTTATGATGGTTACTATTGGAGAAGGAGGTGAAGGAAAAATTCAGGCCCAGCGACTGCGATCCCACTTACGAATGTGCAAATGGGCTCAGAAAATGATGATTCAAGTGAGGAATGAAAGAACAATAAAGTACCATTCAAATGACCAAAAATTGACCCAATCCGACATCAAACGAGGAAGTTACGGCAACTCCGTTGGATCGAGGGAATTTGAAAGATTAACAATCCAAATTGTAAAATGACGATCGAAGAATTCTAACGTGCTTTTGGGATATCAAACGGTGTCAGAATTTGCTAATTCTGGTCCCATTAGGAAGCTTGTCTAGTTACCATTCAGATGAGCTCAAAATAGTCTAAATTCAACCACTGAAGAGAGAGTTATGAAGGTTACTATTGGATAAGGAGATGAAGGAAACATTCAGGACCGACGACTGCGATCCCACTTACCGATGCATAAATGATCGTAGAATATGACAATTCAAGTTAGGAATGAAAGAGCACTAAAGTACCTTTCAAATGACAAAAAATCGACCCAATCTGACATCAAAGGATGGAGTAATGAGCTTCTCTGTTAGATCGTGCGATTTGGAAAGATTCACAATCCAAATTACAAAATGACGATCGAAGAGTTCCAACATGCTTTTGGGATCTCAAACGGTCTCAGAATTAACTAATTCTGGTCTCATTAGGAAGCTTGTCGAGTTACCATTCTAATGAGCTCAAAAAAGTGTAAATTCGACCACAGAAGAGAGAGTTATCAAGGTTACTATTGGACAAGGAGATGAAGAAAAAATTCAGGACCGACGACTACGATCCGACCTACGGATGTGCAAATGGTCTCGGAATACGACGATTCTAGTGAGGACTGAAAGAGCACTAAAGTACCTTTCAGATGACCAAAAATTGACCTAATCCGACGTCAAATGAGGGAGTTATGAGCATCTCCATTATATCGCGTGATTTTCAAAGATTAACAATCCAAATTGCAAAATGAGGATTGAAGAGTTCCATCGTGGTTTTGGGATATCAAACAGTCTCAGAATTAGCCAATTCTGGTCCCATTAGGAAGCTTGTGATTTACCATTTCAATGAGCTCAGAATATTCTAAATTTGACCACTGAAGAGAGAGTTACCAAGGTTACAATTGGACAAGGAGATGTAGGAAAAATTCAAGTCCGATGACTGCGATACTACCTACAAATGTGCAAATGGTCTCGGAATACAATGATTCAAGTCAGGAATCAAAGAGCACTAAAGTACCTTTCAGATGACCAAAAATTGACCCAATCCGACATCAAACAAGGGAGTTATGAGCATCTCCATTGGATCACACGAATTGGAAATATTAACAATCCAAATTGCAAAATGACGATCGAAGAGTTCCAATGTGCTTTTGGGATATCAAACAGTGTCAGAATTTGCTAATTATGGTCCCATTAGGAAGCTTGTCTAGTTACCATTCAGATGAACTTAAAATAGTCTAAATTCAACAACTGAAGAGAGGGTTATTAAGGTTACTATTGGATAAGGAGATGATGGACAAATTCAGGACCAACGACTATAATCCCACCTACGAATCCGGAAATGGTCTCAGAGTATGACGATTCAAGTCAGGAATGAAAGAGAACTAAAGTACCTTTGAGATGACCAAAAATCAACCCAATCTGACAACAAATGAGGGAGTAATGAGCTTCTCCGTTAAATCGCACGATTTGGAAAGATTCACAATCCAAATTACAAAATGACGATCGAAGAGGTCCAACGTGCTTTTGGGATATCGAACGGTTTCAGAATTATCCAATTCTAGTCCCATTAGGAAGTTTGTCGAGTTACCATTACAATGAGCTCAAAATAGTTTAAATTCGACCACTGAAGAGAGAGTTATCAAGGTTACTATTAGACAATGAGATGAAGGAAAAATTCAGGACCGACGACAGCAATCCCACCTACGAATGCGCAAATGGCCTCGTAATATGACAATTCAAGTCAGGAATGAAAGAGAACTAAAGTACCTTTCAGATGACCAAAAATCGACACAATCCGACATCAAACGAGTGAGTTATGAGCATATCCGTTGGATCGTGCGATTTGGAAAGATTAACAATCCAAATTGCAAAATGACGATTGAAGAGTTCCAACGTACTTTTGGGATATCGAACGGTCTCAGAATTAGACAATTATGGTCCAATAGGAAGCTTGTCGAGTTACCATTCAAATGAGCTAAAAATAGTCTAAATTCGACCACTAAAGAGAGAGTTATCAAGGTTACTATTGGACAAGTAAATGAAGGAAAAATTCAAGACTGATGACTGCGATCCCACCAATGGATGTGCAAATGGTCTCGGAATACGACGATTCATGTCATGAAAGAAAGAGCACTAAAGTACCTTTCGGATGACCAAAAATTGACCCAATCCGACATCAAACGAGGGAGTTATGAGCATCTCTGTTGGATCGCCCGATTTAGAAAGATTAACAATCCAAATTTTAAAATGACAATCAAAGAGTTCCAACGTGCTTTCGGGATATCGAACGGTCTCAGAATTAGCCAATTCTGGTGCCATTAGGAAGCTTGTTGAGTTAGCTTTCCAATGAGCTCAAAATCGTTTATATTCAGCCGCTGAAGAGATAGTTGTGAGGTTACTATTGGACAAGGAGATGAAGGAAAAATTCATGACCGACGACTACGATCCGACCTACGGATGTGCAAATGGTCTCGGAATAGGACGATTCTAGTCAGGAATGAAAGAGCACTAAAGTACCTTCCAGATGACCACAAATTGACCCATTCCGACATCAAATGAGGGAGTTATCAGTAGCTCCGTTGGATCGCGTGATTTGAAAAGATTAACAATCCAAATTGTAAAATGGCAATCAAAGTGTTCCAATGTGCTTTCGGGATATTGAACGGTCTCAGAATTAGCCAATTCTGTTCCCATTAGGAAGCTTGTCGAGTTACCTTTCCAATGAGCTCAAAAGAGTCTAAATTCAACCATCGAAGAGAGAGTTATGAAGGTTACTATTGGACAAGGAGGTGAAGGAAAAATTCAGGCCCAGCGACTGCGATCCCACTTACGGATGCACAAATGGACTCGAAAAATGACGATTCGAGTCGGGAATGAAAGAGCAGTAAAGTACCATTCAGATGACCAAAAATTGATCCAATCCGACATCAAACGAGGGAGTTACAAGCAACTCCGTTGGATCGAGCGAATTGGAAAGATTAACAATCCAAATTACAAAATGAGGATCGAAGAATTCTAACGTGCTTTTGGGATATCGAATGGTGTCAGAATTTGCTAATTCTGGTCCCATTAGGAAGCTTGTCTAGTTACCATTCAGATGATCTCAAAATAGTCTAAATTCAAGCACTGAAGAGAGAGTTATGAAAGTTACTATTGGACAAGGAGATGAAGGAAACATTCAGGACCGATGACGGTGATCCCACCTACGGATGGATAAATGGTCTTAGAATATGACGATTCAAGTTAAGAATGAAAGAGCACTAAAGTACCTTTCAGATGACCAAAAATTGACCCAATCTGACATCCAATGACGGAGTAATGAGCTTCTCCATTAGATCGTGCGATTTCGAAAGATTCACAATCCAAATTACAAAATGATGATCGAAGAGTTCCAACGTGCTTTTCGGATCTCGAACGGTCGTATAATTAAGCAATTCTGTTCCCATTAGGAAGCTTGTCGAGTTACCATTCCAATGAGCTCAAAAAAGTGTAAATTCAACCACTGAAGAGAGAGTTATCAAGGTTACTATTAGACAAGGAGATGATGGAAAAATTCAAGACCGACGACTGCGATCCAACCTACGGATGTGCAAATGGTCTCGGAATACAACGATTCTAGTCAGGAATGGAAGAGCACTAAAGTACCTTTCAGATGACCAATAATCCACCCAATCCAACATCAAATGAGGGAGTTATGAGCATCTCCATTATATCACGCGATTTGCAAAGATTAACAATCTAAATTGCAAAATGACGATCGAAGAGTTCTAACATGGTTTTGGGATATCGAACGGTCTCAGAATTAGCCAATTCTGGTCCCATTAGGAAGCTTGTGATTTACCATTCCAATCACCTCAAAATATTCTAAATTTGACCACTGAAGAGAGAGTTATGAATGATACTATTGGACAAGGAGATGATGAAAAAGTTCAGGACCAACGACTGCGATCCTTCCTACGGATGCGGAAATGGTCTGAGAATATAACGATTCAAGTCAGGAATGAAAGAGAACTAAAGTACCTTTCAGATGACCAAAAATCGACCCAATCTGGCATCAAATGACGGAGTAATGAGCTTTTCCATTAAATCGCATGATTTGGAAAGATTCATAATCTAAATTACAAAATGACGATCGAAGATTTCCAACGTGCTTTTGGGATATCGAACGGTCTCAGAATTATCCAATCCTAGTCCCATTAGGAAGCTTGTCGAGTTAACTTTCCAATGAGCTCAAAATAGTGTAAATTCAACCACTGAAGAGAGTGTTATCAAGGTTACTATTGGACAACAAGAAGAAGGAAAAATTCAGGACTGATGACAACAATCCCACCTACGGATGCGCAAATGGTCTCGTAATACGACGGTTCAAGTCAGGAACGAAAGAAAACTAAAGTACCTTTCAGATGACCAAAAATTGACCCAAACCGACATCAAACGAGTGAGTTATGAGCATATCCGTTGGATCGTGCGATTTGGAAAGATTAACAATCCAAATTACAAAATGACGATCAAAGAGTTCCAACATGCTTTTGGGATATCGGACGGTCTCAGAATTAGACAATTCTGATCCAATTAGGAAGCTTGTCGAGTTACCATTCCAATGAGCTAAAAATAGTCTAAATTCAACCTCTGAAGAGAGAGTTATTCAGGTTACTATTGGACAAGTAATGAATGAAAAGTTCAGGACTAACGACTGCGATCCCACCTCCGGATGTGCAAATGGTCTCGGAATATGACGATTCATGTCATGAAAGAAAGAGCACTAAAGTACCTTTCAAATGACCAAAAATCGACCCAATCCGACATCAAATGAGGGAGTTATGAGCATCTCCATTGGATCACGCTGTTTGGAATGATTAACAGTCCAAATTGTAAAATGACAATCAAAGAGTTCCAACGTGCTTTCGGGATATCGAACAGTATCAGAATTAGCCAATTCTGGTCCCATTAGGAAGATTGTCGAGTTACCTTTCTAATGAGCTCAAAATACTCTAAATTCGACCACTAAAGAGTGAGTTATGAAGGTTACTACTGGACAAGGAGATGAAGGAAAAATTCAGTACCGACGACTGCGATCCAACCTACGGATGTGCAAATGGTCACGGAATACGACGATTCTAGTCAGGAATGAAAGAGCACTAAAGTACCTTTCAGATGACCAAAAATCGACCAATCCAACATCAAATGTGGGACTTATGAGTATCTCTGTTGGATCACACGATTTGGAAAGATTAACAATCCAAATTGTAAAATGACAATCAAAGAGTTCCAATGTGCTTTCGGGATATCGAACGGTCTCAGAATTAGCCAATTCTGGTCCCATTAGGAAGCTTGTCGAGTTACCTTTCCAATGAGCTCAAAATAGGCTAAATTCAACCACTAAAGAGAGTTACGAAGGTTACTATTGGATAAGGAGATGAAGGAAACATTTAGGACCGACGACTGCGATCCCACTTACGGATGCATAAATGGTCTTAGAATATGACGATTCAAGTTAGGAATGAAAGAGCACTAAAGTACCTTTCGAATGACCAAAATTGACCCAATCTGACATCAAATGATGGAGTAATGAGCTTCACCGTTAGATCATGCGATTTGGAAAGATTCACAATCCAAATTAAAAAATGACGATCGAAGAGTTCCAACGTGCTTTTAGGATCTCAAACGGTCTCAGAATTAATTAATTCTGGTCCCATTCGGAAGCTTGTCGAGTTACCATTCCAATGAGCTCAAAAAGTGTAAATTCGACCACTGAAGAGAGAGTTATCAAGGTTACTATTAGACAAGGAGATGAAGAAAAAATTCAGGACCGACTACTGCGATCCGACCTATGGATGTGCAAATGGTATCAGAATACGATGATTCTAGTCATGAATGAAATAGCACTAAAGTACCTTTCAGATGACCAAAAATCGACCCAATCTGGCATCAAATGAGAGAGTTATGAGTATCTCCATTATATCACATGATTTTCAAAGATTAACAATCCAAATTGCAAAATGACGATCGAAGAGTTCCAACATGGTTTTGGGATATCGAACGGTCTCAGAATTAGCCAATTCTGGTCCTATTAGGAAGCTTGTGATTTACCATTCCAATGAGCTCAAAATATTCTAAATTTGACCACTGAAGAGCGAGTTATGAAGGTTACTATTGGACAAGGAGATGATGGAAAAATTCAGGACCAACGACTGCGATCCCACCTACGGATGCGGAACTGGTCTCAGAATATGACGATTCAAGTCAGGAATGAAAGAGAACAAAAGTACCTTTTAGATGACCAAAAATTGACCCAATTTGACATTAAATGAGGGAGTAATGAGCTTCTCCATTAAATCGCATGATTTGGAAAGATTCACAATCCAAATTACAAAATGACGATCGAAGAGTTCCAATGTGCATTTGGGATATCGAACGGTCTCAAAATTATCCAATTCTGGTCCCATTAGGAAGCTTGTTGAGTTACCATTCCAATGAGCTCAAAACAGTGCAAATTCGACCACTGAAGAGAGAGTTATCAAGGTTACTATTGGACAGTAAGATAAAGGAAAAATTAAGGACTGACGGCAACAATCCCATCTACGGATGCACAAATGGTCTCATAATATGATGATTCAAGTCAGGAATGAAAGAGAACTAAAGTACCTTTCAAATGACCAAAAATCGACCCAATCCAACATCAAACGAGTGAGTTATGAGCATATCCGTTGGATCGTTCGATTTGGAAAGATTAACAATCCAAATTGTAAAATGACAATCAAAGAGTTCCAATGTGCTTTCGGGATATCGAACGGTCTCAGAATTAGCCAATTCTGGTCCCATTAGGAAGCTTGTCGAGTTACCTTTCCAATGAGCTCAAAATAGGCTAAATTCAACCACTAAAGAGAGTTACGAAGGTTACTATTGGATAAGGAGATGAAGGAAACATTTAGGACTGACGACTGCGATCCCACTTACGGATGCATAAATGGTCTTAGAATATGACGATTCAAGTTAGGAATGAAAGAGCACTAAAGTACCTTTCGAATGACCAAAATTGACCCAATCTGACATCAAATGATGGAGTAATGAGCTTCACCGTTAGATCATGCGATTTGGAAAGATTCACAATCTAAATTAAAAATGACGATCGAAGAGTTCCAACGTGCTTTTAGGATCTCAAACGGTCTCAAAATTAATTAATTCTGGTCCCATTCGGAAGCTTGTCGAGTTACCATTCCAATGAACTCAAAAAGTGTAAATTCGACCACTGAAGAGAGAGTTATCAAGGTTACTATTGGACAAGGAGATGAAGAAAAAATTCAGGACCGACTACTGCGATCCGACCTATGGATGTGCAAATTGTCTCGAAATGTGACGATTCAAGTCAGGAATGAAACAGCCTTAAAGTACCTTTCAGATGACCAAACATCGACCCAATCCGACATCAAACGAGGGAGTTATGAGCATCTCTGTTGGATCACGCGATTTGGAAAGATTAACAAACCAAATTTCAAAATGACGATCGAAGAGTTCCAACGTGCTTTTAGGATATCGAACAGTCTCAGAATTTGTCAATTCTGGTCCCATCAGGAGGCTTGTCGAGTTACCAAAGCTCGAAATAGTCCAAATTTGACCACTGAAGAGAGAGTTATGAGGGTTACAATTGGAAAAGGAGATGAAGGAAAAACTTAGGACTGGCGATTGCGATCCCACTTACGGTTACTCAAATGGTCTCCGAATACGATGATTCAAATCAGGAATGAAAGAACACTAAAGTACCTTTCAGATGACCAAAAATTGACCCAATCCAACATCAAACGAGGGAGTTATGAGCTTCTCCATTAGATCGCACGATTTAGAAAGACTAACAATCTAAATTACAAAATGATAATCGAAGAGTTCCAACGTGCTTTTGGGATATCGAACACTCTCAAAATTATCCAATTCTGGTCCCATTAGGAAGCTTGTTGAGTTACCATTCCAATGAGCTCAAAACAGTGTAAATTCGACCACTGAAGAGAGAGTTATCAAGGTTACTATTGGACAGTGAGATAAAGGAAAAATTAAGGACTGACGGCAACAATCCCACCTACGGATGCACAAATGGTCTCGTAATATGATGATTCAAGTCAGGAATGAAAGAGAACTAAAGTACCTTTCAAATGACCAAAAATCGACCCAATCCAACATCAAACGAGTGAGTTATGAGCATATCCGTTGGATCGTTCGATTTGGAAAGATTAACAATCCAAATTGCGAAATGACGATCGAAGAGTTCCAACATGCTTTTGGGATATCGAATGGTCTCAGAATTAGACAATTCTGGTCCAATTAGGAAGCTTGTCGAGTTACCATTCCAATACGCTCAAAAAAGTGTAAATTCGACCACTGAAGAGAGAGTTATGAAGGTTACTATTAGACAAGGAGATGAAGGAAAAATTCACGACCGACGACTATGAGCCGACCTATGGATGTGCAAATGGTCTCGGAATACGACGATTCTAGTCAGGAATGAAAGAGCACTAAAGTACCTTTTAGATGACCAAAAATTGACCTAATCCGACATCAAATGAGGGAGTTATGAGCATCTCCCTTATATCGCGCAATTTGCAAAGATTAATAATCCAAATTGCAAAATGACGATCGAAGAGTTCCAACGTGGTTTTAGGATATCGAACGGTCTCAGAATTAGCCAATTGTTGTCCCATTAGGTCGCTTGTCGAGTTACCATTCCACTGAGCACAAAATAGTGTAAATTTGACCATTGAAGAGAGAATTATGAAGATTACTGTATGACATGGAGATGAAGGAAAAATTCAAGACCGACGATTCTGATCTCACATACGGATGCGCAAATGGTCTCTGAATATGATGATTCAAGTTAGGAATGATAGAGAACTAAAGTACCTTTCAGATGACCAAAAATTGACCCAATCCGACATCAAACAAGGGAGTTATGAGCATCTCCATTGGATCGTGCCATTTGGAAAGATTAACAATCCAAATTGCTAAATGATGATCGAAGAGTTCCAACGTACTTTTGGGATATCGAACAGTCTCAGAATTAGCCAATTCTAGTCCCATTAGGAAGCTTGTCGCCTTACCATTCCAACGAGCTCAGTGTAGTGTAAATTCGACCAATGAATAGAGAGTTATGAAGGTTACTAGTGGATAAGGAGATGAATGAAAAATTCAGGACCAACGACTGCGATCCCTCTAACGGATGCAAAAATGGTCTCGGAAAACAACGATTCAAGTCAAGAATGAAAGAGCACTAAAGTACCTTTCAGATGACCAAAAATTGGCCCAATCTGACAACAAACGAGGGAGTAAAGAGCATCTCCGTTGGATCGCGCAAATTGGAAAGATTAACAATCCAAATTGTAAAATGTCGATCGAAGAGTTCCAACATTCTTTTGGGATATCGAACAGTGTCAGAATTTGCTAATTCTGGTCCCATTAGGAAGCTTCTCTAGTTACCATTCAGATGAGCTCAAAATAGTCTAAATTCAACAGCAGAAGAGAGAGTTTTGAAGGTTACTATTAGACAAGGAGATGCATGAAAAATTCAGGACCGACGACTGCGATCCCACTTACGAATGCAGAAATGGTCTCGGAAAAGAACGATTCAAGTCAGGAATGAAAGAGCACTAAAGTACCTTTCAGATGACCAAAAATCGACCCAATCCGACATCAAACGAGGGAGTTATGAGCATCTCCATTGGATCGTGCGATTTGGAATGATTAACAATCCAAATTGTAAAATGACAATCAAAGAGTTCCAACATTCTTTCGGGATATCGAACAGTCTCAGAATTAGCCAATTCTGGTCCCATTAGGAAGCTTGTCGAATTACCTTTCCATTGAGCTCAAAATAGCCTAAATTCGACCACTAAAGAGAGAGTTATGAAGGTTACTATTGGACAAGGAGATGAAGGTAAAATTCAGGCCCGACGACAACGATCCCACTTACAAATGCGCAAATGGACTTGGAAAATGACGATTCACATGAGGAATGAAAGAGCACTAAAGTACCATTCAGATGACCAAAAATTGACCCAATCCGACATCAAACGAGGGAGTTATGAGCATCTCCATTGGATTGCACAAATTGGAAAGATTAACAATCTAAATTGCAAAATGACGATCGAAGAGTTCCAACGTTCTTTTGTAATATCGAACAGTGTCAGAATTTACTAATTCTAGTCCCATTAGGAAGCTTGTTTAGTTACCATTCAGATGAGCTCAAAATCGTCTAAATTCAACCACTGAAGAGAGAGTTATGAAGGTTACTATTAGACAAGGAGATGAAGGAAACATTTAGCACCGATAATTGCAATCCCACCTACGGATGCGTAAATGATCTTAGAGTTTGACGATTCAAGTTAGGAATGAAAGAGCACTAAAGTACCTTTCAGATGACCAAAAATTGACCCAATCTGACATTAAATGATGGAGTAATGAGCTTCTCCGTTAGATCGCGTGATTTGGAAATATTCACAATTCAAATTACAAAATGACAATCGAAGAGTTCCAACGTGCTTTTGGGATCTCAAACGATCTCAGAATTAACTAATTCTGGTCACATAAGAAAGCTTGTTGAGTTACCATTCCAATGAGCTCAAAATAGTGTAAATTCGACCACAGAAGAGAGAGTTATCAAGGTTACTATTGGACATGGAGATGAAGGAAACATTTAGCACCGATAATTGCAATCCCACCTACGGATGCGTAAATGATCTTAGAGTTTGACGATTCAAGTTAGGAATGAAAGAGCACTAAAGTACCTTTCAGATGACCAAAAATTGACCCAATCTGACATTAAATGATGGAGTAATGAGCTTCTCCGTTAGATCGTGTGATTTGGAAATATTCACAATCCAAATTACAAAATGACAATCGAAGAGTTCCAACGTGCTTTTGGGATCTCAAACGATCTTAGAATTAACTAATTCTGGTCCCATTAGAAAGCTTGTTGAGTTACCATTCCAATGAGCTCAAAATAGTGTAAATTCGACCACAGAAGAGAGAGTTATCAAGGTTACTATTGGACATGGAGATGAAGGAAAAATTCATGACCGACGACTACAATCCCACTTATGGATGCGCAAATGGTCTCGTAATACGATGATTCAAGTCAGGAATGAAAGAGCACTAAAGTACGTTTTAGATTACCAAAATTCTACCTAATCCGACATCAAATGAGGGAGTTATGAGCATCTACATTTATTCGCGTGATTTGGAATGATTATTAATGCAAATTGCAAAATGATGATCGAAGAGTTCCAACCTGCTTTTGGGATATCGAATGGTCTCAGAATTAGCCAATTCTTGTCCCATTAGGAAGCTTATGAGTTACCATTCTTATGAGATCAAAATATCCTAGATTTGACCACTGAAGAGAGAGTTATCAAGGTTACAATTGGACAAGGAGATGAAGGAAAAATTCAAGACCGACGACTGCGATCCAACCTACGGATGTGCAAATGGCCACGAAATACGACGATTCAAGTTAGGAATGAAAGAGCATTAAAGTACCTTTCAGATGTCCAAATATCGACCCAATCTGACATCAAATGAGGGAGACGAGCATCTCCATTGGATCACGTAAATTGGAAAGATTAACAATCCAAATTGCAAAATGACGATCGAAGAGTTCCAATATTCTTTTGGGATATTGAATGGTGTCAGAATTTGCTAATTCTGGTCCCATTAGGAAGCTTGTCTAGTTACCATTCAGATGAGCTCAAAATAGTCTAAATTCAACCACTGAAGAGAGAGTTATGAAGGTTACTATTGTACAAGGAGAGGAATGAAAGAGAACTAATGTACCTTCCAGACGACCTAAAATCGAGCCAATCTGACATCAAATGAGCGAGTAATGAGCTTCTCCGTTAAATCGTGCGATTTGGAAAGATTCACAATCCAAATTACAAAATGACGATCGAAGAGTTCCAACGTGCTTTTGGGATATCGAACGGTCTCAGAATTATCCAATTCTGTTCCCATTTGGAAGCTTGTCGAGTAACCATTCCAATGAGCTCAAAATAGTGTAAATTCGACCAATGAAGAGAGAGTTATCAAGTATACTCTTGGACAACGAGATGAAGGAAAAATTCAGGACCGATGACTGCAATCCCACCTACGGATGCGCAAATGGTCTCGTAATACGACGATTCAAGTCAGGAATGAAAGTGAACTAAAGTACCTTTCAGATGACCAAATATCGACCCAAACCGACATCCAACGAGTGAGTTATGAGCATCTCCGTTAGTCGTGCGATTTGGAATGATTAACAATCCACATTGCAAAATGATGATCGAAGAGTTCCAACGTGCTTTTGGGATATCGAACGGTGTCAAAATTAGCCTATTCTAGTCCCATTAGGAAGCTTGTCGAGTTACCATTCCAATGAACTTAAAATAGTCTAAATTCGACCACTGATGAGTGAGTTATGAAGGTTACTATTGGACATGGAGAAATTCAAGACCGATGACTGTGAACCCACCTACGGATGCGTAAATGGTCTCGGAATACGACAATTCAAGTCAGGAATGAAAGAGTACTAAATTACCTTTCAGATGACCAAAATGGACGCAATCCAACATCAAACTAGGGAGTTATGAGTATATCCGTTGGATCGTGCAATTTAGAATGATTAACACTCCACATTGCAAAATGATGATCTAAGAGTTCCAACGTGCTTTTGGGATATCGAACGGTCCCAAAATTAGACAATTCTGGTCCCATTAGGAAGCTTGTCGACTTACCATTCCAATGAGCTCAAAAAGTCTAAATTCGACCACTGAAGAGAGAGTTATCAATGTTACTATTGGACAAGTTGATGAAGGAAAAATTCAGGACTGACAACTGCGATCCCACCTACGGATGTGCAAATGGTGTTGGAATACGATGATTCACGTTATGAATGAAAGAGCACTAAAGTACCCTTCAGATGAATAAAAATCGACCCAATCTCACATCAAATGAGGGAGTTATGAGTAACTCCGTTAGATTGTATGATTTGGAAATATTAACAATTCAAATTGTAAAATGACGATCGGAGAGTTACAACGAACATTTGGGATATCAAACAGTCTCAGAATTAGCCAATTCTAGTCCCATTAGGAATCTTGTGAGTTACCATTCCAATGAGCTCAAAATATTCTAAATTTGACCACTAAAGAGAGAGTTATGAAGGTTACTATTGGACAAGGAGATGAAGGAAAAATTCAGGACCGACGACTGCGATCCGACCTACGGATGTGCAAATGGTCTCGGAATACGACGATTCTAGTCAGGAATGAAAGAGCACTAAAGTACCTTTCAGATGTCCAAAAATCGACCCATCCGACTTCAAATGTGGGAGTTATGAGCATCTCCATTATATCGTGCGATTTGTAAAGATTAATAATCCAAATTGCAAAATGACAATCGAAGGGTTCCAACGTGGTTTTGGGATATCGAACGGTCTTTGAATTAGCCAATTGTGGTCCCATTAGGAAGCTCATCGAGTTACCATTCCACTTAGCTCAAAGTAGTGTAAATTCGACCACTGAATAGAGTTATGAAGGTTACTATTGGACAAGGAGATGAAGGAAAAATTTAGGACCGACGACTGCGATCCCACAAACGGATGCAGAAATGGTTTCAGAAAACAACGATTCAAGTCAGGAATGAAAGATCACTAAAGTACCTTTCAGATGACCAAAAATCGACCCAATCCGATATCAAACAAGGGAGTTCTGAAAATTGGAAAGATTAACAATCCAAATTGTGAAATGACGATCGAAGAGTTCCAACATGCTTTTGGGATATTGAACGGTCTAAGAATTAGCCAATTCTGGTCCCATTAGGTAGGTTGTCGAGTTATCATTCCAATGACCTCAAAATAGTCTAAATTTGACCACTGAAGAGAGAGTAATGAAGGTTACTATTGGACAAGGAGATGAAGGAAAAATTCAGGACCGACGACTCTAATCCCACTCACGGATGCGCAAATGGTATCGGAATACGACGATTGAATCAGGAATGAAAAAGCACTAAAGGACCTTTCAGATGACCAAAAATTGACCCAATTCGACATCAAACGAGGGAGTTATGAGCATCTTCACTGGATCGCACAATTTTGAAGGAATAATAATCCAAATTGTAAAATGACAATCAAAGAGTTCCAACATGCTTTCGGGATATCGAACGACCTCAGAATTAAACAATTGGGGTCCCATTAGGAAGCTTGTTGAGTTAACTTTTCAATGAGCTCAAAATAGTCTTAATTAGACCACTAAACAGAGAGTAATGATGGTTACTATTGGACATGGAGATGAAGGAAAAATTCAGGCCCGACGACTGCGATCCCACTTACGGATGCGCAAATGGACTCGAAAAATGATGATTCAAGTCAGGAATGAAAGAGCACTAAAGTACCTTTCAGATGAACAAAAATTGACCCAATCCGACTTCAAACGAGGGAGTTATGAGCATCTCCAGTGGATCATGCAAATTAGAAAGATTAACAATCCAAATTGCAAAATGTCGATCAAAGGGTTCCAACGTGCTTTTGGGATATCGAACGGTGTCAGAATTTGCTAATTCTGGTCCCATTCGGAAGCTTGTCTAATTACCATTAAGATGAGCTCAAAATAGTCTAAATTCAACCACTAAAGAGAGAGTTATGAAGGTAACTATTGGACAACGAGATGAAGGAAAATTTCAAGATCGACGACTGTCATCCCACTAACGGATGCGGAAATGGTCTTGGAAGTAACGATTCAACTCAGGAATGAAAGAACACTAAAGTACCTTTCAGATGACCAAAAATCGACCCAATCCGACATCAAACGAGGAAGGTATGAGCATCTCCGTTGGATCGCGCGATTTGGAATTATTAACAATCCAAATTGTAAGATGACAATCAAAGAGTTCCAACGTGCTTTCGAGATATCGAACAGTCTCAGAATTATCCAATTTTGGTCCCATTAGGAAGCTTGTTGAGTTACCTTTTAATGAGCTCAAAATAGTCTAAATTCGACCACTAAAGAGAGAGTTATGAAGGTTACTATTGGACAAGGAGATGAAGGAAAAATTCAGGCCCGACGATAGTGATCCCACTTACGGATGCACAAATGGACTCAGAAAATGACGATTCAAGTCTGGAATGAAAGAGCACTAAAGTACCTTTCAGATGATCAAGATTTCGCCCAATCCGACATGAAACAAGGGAGTTATGAGCATCTCCGTAGGATATCGCGAATTGGATAGATTAACAATCCAATTTGCAAAATGATGATTGAATAGTTCCAATGTGCTTTTAGGATATCAAACGGTGTCAGAATTTGCTAATTCTGGTCCCATTAGGAAGCTTGTCTAGTTACCATTCAGATGAGTTCAAAATAGTCTAAATTCAACCATGGAAGAGAGAGCTATGAAGGTTGTTATTGGACAAGTAGATGAAGGAAACATTCAGGACCGACAACTGCGATCCCACCTACGTATGCGTAAATGATCTCAGAATATGATGATTCAAGTTAGGAATGAAAGAGCCCTAAAGTACCTTTCAAATGACCAAAAATCGACCCAATCTGACATCAAATGATGGAGTAATGAGCTTCTCCGTTAGATTGCTCGATTTTGAAAGATTCACAATCCAAATTACAAAATGACGATCGAAGAGTTCCAACGTGCTTTTGGGAACTCAAACGGTCTCAGAATTAACTAATTCTAGTCCCATTAGGTAGCTTGTCGAGTTACCATTCCAATGAGCTCAAAATAGTCTAAATTCGACCACTGAAGAGAGAGTTATCAAGGTTACTATTGGACAAGGAGATGAAGCAAAAATTCACGACCGACGACTACGATGCCACCTACAGATGCAAAAATGGTCTCGTAATACGACGAATCAAGTCAGGAATGAAAGAGCACTAAAGAACCTTTTAGATGACCAAAAATCGACCCAATCCGACATCAAATGAAGGAGTTATGAGCATCTCCATTGGATCGCGTGATTTGGAATGATTAACAATGCAGATTACAAAATGATGATCGGAGAGTTCCAACATGCTTTTAGGATATCGAACGGTCTCAGAATTAGCCAATTCTGCTCCCATTAGGAAGCTTGTGAGTAACCATTCCAATGAGCTCAAAATATTCTAAATTTGACCACTGAAGAGAGAGTTATCAAGGGTACAGTTGGAAAAGGAGATGAAGGAAAAATTCAAGACCGACGACTATGATCTGACCTACGGATGTGCAAATGGTCTCGGAATATGACGATTCAAGTCAGGAATGAACGAGCACTAAAGTACCTTTCAGATGACCAAAAACTGACCCAATCCGGCATCAAATGAGCGAGTTATGAGCATCTCCATTAGACGCACGATTTGGAATGATTAACAACCCAAATTGCAAAATGATGATCGATGAGTTCCAACGTGCTTTTGGGATATCGAACGGTCTCAGAATTAGCCAATTCTGGTCCCATTAGGAAGCTTGTCGAGTTACCATTCCAATGAGCTCAAAATAGTGTAAATTCGACCACAGAAGGAAGAGTTATGAAGGTTACTATTGGACAAGGAGATGAAGGAAAACTTCAGGATTGACAACTGCGATCCCACCTACCGATGTGCAAATGGACTCGGAATACGACGATTCAAGTCAGGAATGAAATATCACTAAAGTACCTTTCAGATGACCAAAAGTCGACCCAATCTGACACCAAATGAGGGAGTAATGAGCATCTCCGTTAGATTGACCGATTTGGAAAGATTAACAATCCAAATTGCAAAATGACGATCGAAGAGTTCCAACGTGCTTTTGGGATATCGAATGGTCTTAGTATTAGGCAATTCTGGTCCCGTTATGAAGCTTGTCGAGTTACCATTCCAATGAGTTCAAAATAGTCTAAATCCGACCACTGAAGAGAGAGTTGTGAAGGTTACTATTGACAAGGAGAAAAAGGAAAAATTCAGGACTGACGACTGCGATCCCACCTATGGATCCGAAAGTAGTATCGGAATACGATGATTCAAGTTAGGAATGAAAGAACACTAAAATACCTTTAACATGACTAAAAATCGACCCAATCCGACATCAAACGAGGGAGTTATGTGCATCTCCGTTGGATTACACGGTCTGGAAAGATTAACAGTCCAAACTGCAAAATGACGATTAAAGAGTTCCAACGTGCTTTTGGGATATCGAACGGTCTCAGAATTAGCCAATTCTGGTCCCATTAGGAAGCTTGTCGAGTTACAATTCCAATGAGCTCAAAATAGTCTAAATTTGACCACTGAAGAGAGAGTTATGAAGAGAAAAAGGAAAAATTTAGGACCGACGACTTTGAAGCCACCTACCGATGCGCAAATGGTCTCGAAAAATGACAATACAAGTCAGGAATGAAAGAGCACTAAAGTAACTTTAGAAGATCAAAAATCGACCCAATCGGACATCAAATGAGGGAGTTAGGAGCATTTCCGTTAGATCATGTGATTTGGAAAGATTAACAATCCAAATTGCAAAATGATGATCGAAGAGTTCTAACGTGCTTTTGGGATACCGAACGGTCTCAGAATCAACCAATTCTGGTCCCATTAGGAAGCTTGTGATTTACCAATCCAATGAGCTCAAAATATTCTAAATTTGAACACTAAAGAGAGAGTTATGAAGGTTATTATTGGACAAGGAGATGATGGAAAAATTCAGGATCCCACCTACAGATGTGGAAATGGTCTCAGAATATGACGATTCAAATCAGGAATGAAAGAGAACTAAAGTACCTTTTAGATGACCAAAAATCAACCCAATCTGACATGAAATGAGGGAGTAATGAGCTTCTCCATTAAATCGCACGATTTGGAAAGATTCACAATACAAATTACAAAATGACGATCGAAGAGTTCCAATGTTTTTTTGGGATATTGAACGGTCTCAGAATTATCCAATTCCGGGCCCATTAGGAAGCTTGTCGAGTTAACATTCCAATGAGCTCAAAATAGTGTAAATTCGACCACTGAAAAGAGAGTTATCAAGGTTACTATTGGACAACAAGGTGAGGGTAAAATTCAGGACTGACGACAGCAATCCCACATACGGATGCACAAATGGTATCATAATACGACGATTCAAGTCAGGAATGAAAGAGAACTAAAGTACCTTTCAGATGACCAAAAATTGACCCAATCCGACATCAAACGAGTGAGTTATGAGCATATCCGTTGGATCGTGCGATTTAGAAAGATTAACAATCCAAATTGCAAAATGACAATCAAAGAGTTCCAACGTGCTTTTGGGATATCAAACGGTCTCAGAATTAGCCAATTTTGGCCCCATTAGGAAGCTTGTCGAGTTACCATTCCAATGAACTCAAAATAGTGTAAATTTGACCATTTAAGAGAGAGTTATGAAGGTTACTCATGGACAAGGAGATAAAGGAAAATTTTAGGGCCAACGACTATGATCCCATCTACAGATGCGCAAATGGTCTCGGAATATGACGATTCAAGTCAGGAATGAAAGAGCACTAAAGTACCATTCAGATGACCAAAAATCAACCCAATTCGGCATCAAACGAGGGAGTTATGAGCATCTCCGTTAGATCGCCTGAATTGGAAAGATTAACAATCCAAATTACAAAATGACGATTGAAGAGCTCCAATGTGCTTTTGTGATATCGAATAGTGTCGAAATTTGTTAATTCTGGTCCAATTAAGAAGCTTGTCTAGTTACCATTCAGATGAGCTCAAAATAGTGTAAATTCAACCACTGAAGAGAGAGTTATGAAGGTCACTATTGGACAAGGAGATGAAGGAAAAATTCAGGACCGACGACTGCGATCCCACTTAGGGATGCAAAAATGGTCTCAGAAAACAACGATTCAAGTTAAGAATGAAAGAGCACTAAAGTACCTTTCGAATGACCAAAAATCGACCCAATCCGACATCAAACAAGGGAGTTATGGGCATCTCCGTTTGATCGCCTGAATTAGAAAGATTAACAATCCAAATTGCAAAATGACGATCGAAGAGTTCCAACGTGCTTTTGGGATATCGAACGGTATCAGAATTTGCTAATTCTCCTCCCATTAGGAAGCTTGTCTAGTTACCATTCAGATGAGCTCAAAATAGTCTAAATTCAACCACTAAAGAGAGAGTTATGAAGATTACTATAGGACAAGGAGATGAAGGAAAAATTTAGGACCGACGACTGCGATCCCACCTACGGATGCGTAAATGGTCTCAGAAAATGACGATTCAAGTTAGGAATGAAAGAGCACTAAAGTACCTTTCAGATGACCAAAAATCCTCCCAATCTGACATCAAATGACGAAGTAATCAGGTTCTCTGTTAGATCGCGCGATTTGGAAAGATTCACAATCCAAATTACAAAATGACGATCGAAGAGTTCCAATGTGCTTTTGTGATCTCGAACGGTCTCAGAATTAATCAATTCAGGTCCCATTAGGAAGCTTGTCGAGTTACCATTCCAATGAGCTTAAAATAGTGTAAATTTGACCACTGAAGAGAGAGTTATCAAGGTTACTATTGGACAGGGAGATAAAGGAAAAATTCACGACCGACGACTGCAATCCCACCTACGAATGCACAAATGGTCTCAAAATACGACGATTCAAGTTAGGAATGAAAGAGAACTAAGGTACCTTTCAGATGACCAAAAATTGACCTAATCCGACATCGAACGAGTGAGTTATGAGCATCTCCGTTGGTCGTGCGATTTGGAATGATTAACAATCCAAATTGGAAAATGATGATCGAAGAGTTCCAACGTGCTTTTGGGATATCGAACGGTCTCGGAATTAGCCAATTCTAGTCTCATTAGGAAGCTTGTCGAGTTACCATTCCAATAAGCTCAAAATAGTCTAAATTCAACCACCGAAGAGTGAGTTATGAAGGTTACTATTGGACAATGAGAAATTTAGGACCGATGACTGTGATCCCACCTACAGATGCGCAAATGGTCTTGGAATACAACAATTCAAGTCAAGAAAGGAAGAGCACTAAAGTACCTTTCAGATGACCAAAATGAACCCAATCCGACTTCAAACTAGGGAGTTATGAGCATATCCATTGGATCGAACGATTTGGAAAGATTAACACTCCAAATTGCAAAATGACGATTGAAGAGTTCCAACGTGCCATTAGGATATCAAACGGTATCAGAATTCGTCAATAATGGTCCCATTAGGAAAGCCTATCGAGTTACCATTCTAATGAGCTCAAAATAGTCTAAATTCGACCACTGAAGAGAGAGTTATCAAGGTTACTATTGGACAAGTAGATGAAGGAAAAATTCAAGACAAACGACTGCGATCCCACCTACGGATGTTCAAATGGTCTCGAAACATTATGATTCACGTCAGGAATGAAAGAGCACTAAAGTACCTTTCAGATGAATAAAAATCGACCCAATCTGACATCAAACAAGGGAGTTATGAGCATCTCCGTTGAATCGTGCGATTTGGAAAGATTTATAATCCAAATTGCAAAATGACGATCGGAGAGTTCTAAGGTGCTTTTGGGATATCGAACGGTCTCAGAATTAGCCAATTCCGGTCCCATTAGGAAGCTTCTGAGTTACCATTCCAATGAGCTCAAAATATTCTAAATTTGACCACTGAAGAGAGAGTTATGAAGGCTACTATTGGATAAGGAGATGAAGGAAAAATTCAGGACCGACGACTGCTATCCGGCCTACAGATGTGCAAATGGTCTCGGAATGCGATGATTCAAGTTAGGAATGAAAGAGCACTAAAGTACCTTTCAGATGACCAAAAATTTACCCAATCTGACATCAAATGAGGGAGTTATGAGCATCTCCATTAGATCACGCGATTTGGAAAGATTAACAATCCAAATTGCAAAATGACGATCGAAGAGTTCCAACGTGCTTTTGGAATATCGAATGGTCTCAGAATTTGCCAATTCTAGCCCCATTAGGAAGCTTGTCGAGTTACCATTCCAATGAGCTCAAAATAATCTAAATCCGTCCACTGAAGAGAGAGTTATGAAGGTTACTATTGGACAAGGAGATGCAGGTAAATTTCAGAACTAATGACAGCAATCCGACTTACGGATGCGAAATAGTATCGGAACACGATGATTCAAGTCAGGAATGAATGAGCACTAAAGTACCTTTCAAATGAATAAAAATCAACCCAATCTGACATCAAACAAGGGAGTTATGAGCATCTCCATTGAATCGTGCGATTTGGAAAGATTTACTATCCAAATTGCAAAATGACGATCGGAGAGTTCCAAGGTGCTTTTGGGATATCGAACGGTCTCAGAATTAGCCAATTCCGGTCCCATTAGGAAGCTTCTGAGTTACCATTCCAATGAGCTCAAAATATTCTAAATTTGACCACTGAAGAGAGAGTTATGAGGGCTACTATTGGATAAGGAGATGAAGGAAAAATTCAGGACCGACGACTGCTATCCGACCTACAGATGGGCAAATGGTCTCGGAATGCGATGATTCAAGTCAGGAATGAAAGAGCACTAAAGTACCTTTCAGATGACCAAAAATTTACCCAATCTGACATCAAATGAGGGAATTATGAGCATCTCCATTAGATCACGCGATTTGGAAAGATTAACAATCCAAATTGCAAAATGGCGATCAAAGAGTTCCAAAGTGCTTTTGGAATATCGAATGGTCTCAGAATTAGCCAATTCTGGTCCCATTAGGAAGCTTGTCGAGTTACCATTCCAATGAGCTCAAAATAATCTAAATCTGACCACTGAAGAGAGAGTTATGAAGGTTACTATTGGACAAGGAGATGCAGGTAAAATTCAGAACTAATGACAGCGATCCGACTTACGGATGCGAAATAGTTTCGGAACACGATGATTCAAGTCAGGAATGAATGAGCACTAAAGTACCTTTGACATGACTAAAAATAGACCCAATCCGACATCAAACGTGGGAGTTATGTGCATCTCCGTTGGATCATGCGGATTGGAAAGATTAACAATCCAAATTGGCAAATGACGATAGAAGAGTTCCAATGTGCTTTTGGGATATCAAACGGTCTCAGAATTAGCCAATTCTGGTCCCATTAGGAAGCTTGTCGAGTTACCATTCCAATGAGCTCAAAATAGTCTAAATTTGACCACTGAAGAGAGCGTTATGAAGGTTACTATTGGACAAGGAGAAAAAGGAAAAATTTAGGACCGATGACTGCAATCCCACCTACGGATGCGCAAATGGTCTCGGAATACAATGAATCAAGTCAAGAATGAAAGAGCACAAAAGTACCTTTTAGATGACTAAAAATCAACCCAATCCAAGACCAAAATGAGGGAGTTATGAGCGTCTCCATTGGATCACGTGATTTGGAAAGATTAACAATCCAAATTGTAAAATGATGATCGAAGAGTTCCAATGCGCTTTTGGGATATCGAACGGTCTCAGAATTAGCCAATTCTGGTCCCATTAGGAAGCTTGTCGAGTTACCATTCCAATAGCTCAAAATAGTCTAAATTTGACCACTGAAGAGAGAGTAATGAAGGTTACTATTGGACAGTCCTCGTCTCAGTGATCTCTTTCTCCCTCTCCCTCTCTCTCTCTCTCTCTCTCTCTCTCTCTCTCTCTCTTTCTCTCTCTTTTGCAACAGGCGTGGCCCATTAGATCCACACCGATCGTGGACCCACCATGATGGATGTATTTTATCAATGCCATCCATCTATTCTATCCAAGCCATCTAGGGGGCCTGGATGATGAGAAAACCCAAATGTCAGACCCATCAGGTGGGCCATGTTCATGTGGGACCCACCTTGATGAAATGTGGGCCACATACATGTGGGACCCCCATGATGCTTGTGTTATATCCATGCCATCCAGCGTCTCTAAATGCTGGACCCGTGTGGCTGACATGGAGTGCGTGTATAGACATGGTGTGTAATAGCAAGCTAAAAATAATTATAATATTAATAATATATCTATGTTTAGATAAGGTATTTGGGTGGGCCGCTTATACAAGCCCCACCTTGAAGTATGAATTCAATCCATGTCGTCCATCCAGTTCCCCAGATCATTTTAGGCATTGCGCCGAAAAATGAAGCCAATCTGACTATCTAGCGGGCCATACTATAGAAAACAGTATTTTTACCGTTGAGAACCCACCTTGATATTCTACTCACCAAACCATACTAGATAGTGGGCTCTTTTGGAAGGTATTGAGCCATGGAATTCAACAGGTGGAGTGGATCATCCCGATGCGGGCCCCACATGGGAAAAACCACAGGAAATTAATTTTTAAAAAAATACAGATGAGGCAGCAGCACCAAAGGATGCAGCAGCATCCTACTACTGCATGGATGCTAGAGGCAGGGACCCACGGTCCTAGCTGTGGGCCCCACTGTGATGTGTGTAGAACATCTACACTGTGCATTTTTTGGGCCCTCCTTCTAGCTATGGGCCGCCACAAAAATCAGCCATACCTGAAACACAGGTGGCCCACACTACAAGAAATAGTGAGGATTGCACGTCTGTCATTGAAACTCTTTTGGGCGTCTAGAAGTTTTAGATCATTGTGAAATTTATTTTCCTCTTCATCTAGGGTCTGTGTGACCTTACCAGTGGATTGGATGGCAGGTAGACATTTTGGTGGGCCCCACGTGGGACCTCACAATGATGTATGTGTTCTTTCCACACCGTCCACAACTAGACGGTGGGACCTCACAATGATGCATGTGTTCTCTCCACACTCTCCATCCTTATGGGACCCACCATGATGCATGTCTTCCATCCAAACCGTCTAACCATTTTGGAAGCTCATTTCATGGCATGAGCTAAAGAATGAGTCAGATCTACAGTTCAAGTAGACCCCACCATTTAAAATAGTGGAAATAGTGGCATTCACCATTCAAAATTTCCAAGGGCCACAATAGTTTCTTATTAGGTTGATATTTGTGTCCACTTCATCTATCACTATGTTAAATTTATGAATTGGTTGGATCTCAAATACATTACAGCGGCCCACACCATGATGTGATCATCCATTGAGCAGGTGGACCACACCACAGAAATAGTGGAGGATTGAACGTTTATCATTGAAACCCATTTGGGTCACGGAAGTTCTGGATCAATGGAGAATTGTTCTCCCTCTTAATTCAAGTCTTTATGACCTTATGATTTGATTGGTTGGAAAATAAATTTTGTAGTGGGCCCTTTGATTTATTTAACCATGGAAATTATTATCTCCATTACTATTTGTGGTATGGTCCAAATGATCATTCATTATGATTTTTTTGGGACGTGATTAGGCCCATCTTGATATATTTGTGGCCTATTGTTAAGGCCCACTTTGATATATATGAGGCACATGTGATTAGGCCGATCTTGATATATTTGTGACACGTTGTTAAGGGCCCACCTTAATATATATGAGACCCATGTTATGAGGCCCACTTGATGTATTAGAAGCTCGTGGGTCAAGGCCCAACAGGATGTACATAAGGCCCATTGCAATGTGTGATTTCACCATGGTTTATGTAATAATGTTCATGGCAGGTCGTGCCTTTGGAGCAATGATGGTTTGATGTCCACATTGTAAGGATGATGTTGGTTAAATGTCCACATTATCACTCTCCCTAAGACCCATTGATAGGCCCATACATATAGTGTGTAGGCCACCTAGGCCCATGTTTGTTAAGAACAGAGTCCATCATCATATGATGTGTTTAGTACAGTTCCATGATTCATGCTCATACGCATCATATGTATGCTTGATATGAGGAGTGACTGATCATTAATAATGTACCAAAATTTAGGGTTGTTACAGTATATGCCTTCGGGCAGATTGTTTATGGGCTCCCTGATAGGTGGAGTTACCTTACATGAGCGCGCAGTACGTGCAGGATTGTTGTATGATTGGTAGTGTGATTCATGCACTTTACATTTGTATGACATGATTACTATTTGCCCTAGCGACATCAAGGTCATTGCCTCCACAGACACATCGTGGGTGGCTGGATTGGATACCGAAAATACTGTTTCCAGCATCGGGGTGTCATAGATGTCCCTGGGTGAAAATCCCTAAATCTGATGGTACCAGAGGATGACTCCAACGTCGAAACCGAGTGGATATATGAGTGCATGAGGGCCGAATACCAGGAGGCCGCGTCTCCCACTGTGTCGTGGTCAGTAGGAAAGGGGTATGGCCTTACTCGCCCGAGGGTAGGGGCATTACTAGGCTAAGTTTGACCAGCTCGTGAATAAATCTGCTATCGACATGTCAGATAGGTATTGGCAGACTATTGGCCAAGCGGATAGTGATGTTTCTTACGCTTACTTAGACTGTGCAGTTGGGAGAGAGGCAGTGCCATTTGGAGTGTACTAAACCCCAATGATTATCCAGAATGAGAACTATACTGATATTTGATGAGCTATATGTAGATTTGGATGAGGATTAGCATGCTTGAGTTGTATCTTGTATCACATAGTCTTGATATGGCCAATAACATTCACATCTTACACCGCATAGCCTTGGTACGACTGCCTGCATTCATGTACTCATCAGCATGATTCCGCATTACTCTAACCTTGCATTATGAGCACGCTCATATTGCGCACACACTTGCACCACCCTCTAATCTTTCTATAAGCTTATGCACGATTGATGCATGCAGGTAACGCCAGGACACAGTCATAGCCTCGTCACAGTTGGAGTGTGTAGCCGAGCTTTTGGAGTTTCTGTTACTTTCTTTTTATTATATTTCCCTTTCATACACATTGTAATCAAAGTTTTTTATCATAGTAGATTTTGTGATGGTGTTCTTGTGGTTATTGTTCGTGGGTTATGTTTATGGTTATGCTTATACTGAAACATTTAAAATCCTCCTTGTTGGATCTCAGGATCGAAATTCTGTGTATGGGTGATGGGAGTCGAGAATGGGGTACTACAGAGGCTGTCGGCGTTGGATTCAGTGATCGAGAATTTTATGAACTCGGTTTCCGAGTTTGGGGCATGACAGAAGTTGATATCAGAGCATAACTTGGGAACAAGTCAGAACAACATCACATATCTAGTATGAGTTTAGGTCAATTAGGTTCCGAGTGTGTAGCCTTCCGATTTAGTCCCCTAACGTGCCTTCGGGAGTTTTCAAGGATTGATAGGCACCTTTGTTCTTTTCTATAGGACATGCCACGTAGGAGAGTGACCCGATCGACTCCCGCTTCATCACCTGAGGCTCCAGCATTACCTTCTGTGACTCCTGTTCCACCCCCAGAGATGCTGCTCCCCAGCCCGAGGATGTCGTTCCTCCACCTGAGACCAGTGCGGATCCGACTATACCTGTGAGTGCCTCTCAGTTATAGCAGATGTTATAGGCTATGACAGCCGCACTTCAGGGATAGGGCAGGCGCCTAGTTGTTTCGCCAGCTTAGGCTGAGCAGGAGTAGGTGAGCGCCCTTCTTCAAGAGTTCAGACAGCTCGATCCTTCGTGTTTCCAGGGCAAGCCAGATCCAATTGCAGCAGAGAGATGACACTTCGATGTGGAGAAGATTTTTGATACGATGACATGCATGATCCAGCAGCGAGTCCAGTTGGCAGTATTTCTTCTCCAGGGTGAGGCTGAGCACTGGTGGACCTCCGTTACCCGCGTTGCAGGTCCTGATTATGTCTGGACATGGGAGGATTTCATTGATCGATTCGAGCAGCAGTACTTCCCCGACCACATTCATCATCAGAGAGCGTTAGAGTTCGAGACTCTAGTGTAGGGGGACATGTATGTGGCCCACTATGTGACCCTTTTTGTGGTGTTATCAAGATTTACACCATATTTGGTTGATGATGAGGGGCGGAAGGCCCGTTGTTTCTAGAACGACTTACGTTACGGTCTTTACGGCCGTGTTATTGTGCATGAGCTCCCGACTTTTCAGGCGGTTATGCGGAGGACTTAGATTTATGAGATAGAGTGGGCCAGCACACATAACAATCGAGATCAGAGGAGAGGTCGGAAGAGGTAGGCCCCCTCCAATAGCTCTCAGCAACATCGATGACCACAGAGATACAGGAGCTACCCATTTGCTAAAGCACCAGTAGCACCATCGGCACCTCTAGCTGCACCACCTCAGAGACAGATTTTTGATACCTGCTATAGATACGGTTGGATAAGACACCATAGGTGGGAGTATCCCCGACTTCAGCAACAGCAGCCGAGAGCACCACAGTAGCCTTCACAGTAGCAGCCTCCAGTGCAGCAGCGACCACAGTAGCAGTGACCCCATCAGTAACGACCACAGCCACCTCAGCCGCCGAGGCCCCAGCAGCAGCAGAGATAGCAGTACAGGCCACCGCAGAGGAGGCAGTAGCAGCACCAGAGACCTCAAAGGGGACATACACCTCCTCAGCCAGCTCAGGCTAGTTCTATGTGGCCCAGAAGGCCCCACAGTCCTCTGAAGGAGTCATTGAGGGTATACACCCAGTCTCTTCATGCATCACCCTGGTATTATTTGATTTTCATGCTTCGCACTCATTCATGTCTGAGAATTTTTGCCGACCGACTGAATTGACCGCATCGACGCCCTTGGGGAAGACTACAGTATTATGCCGCTTCTGTTCGTCTTACCCAGTGTTAGTAGGAGAGATTTTCTTACCCGGTGACTTGTATGTGCTGCCAATGTCAGACTTCAACATTATCTTGGACATGGATTGACTTGCAGAGTACCACCTATCTTGGACTATTCCGCAAGGATAGTCACGTTCTGCATACTAGGTTTGCCGTAGTTTCAGTTCGTCGCCGAGCCTAGAGGAGAGTCGTTGTCATGTTTGATGTCCTACGCCGTTGAGGAGCCTGTTACAACATGTATTAACCAGTTGCCAATTGTTTGTGATTTTCCCGACATGTTCTAAGAGATTCCGGGATTGCCGCCACGTCGTCATATTGAGTTCCAGAATGATCTTGTGCATGGTACTGTGCCTATCTCGAAGGCCCCGTACCGTATGGCACTGATGGAGTTGCATGAGATGCAGCGACAGTTGGACGAGTTGCATGAGTTGGGATTCATTCGTCCGAGCAGTTTACCTTTGGGAGTGCCGGTACTCTTAGGAAGAAGGATGGCTCGTTGAGGCTCTACGTCGACTACCGCGAGCTCAACCGGGTCACGATCAAGAACAAGTGCCTGCTCCCGAGGATAGATGATTTGTTTGACCAGCTGCACGGTGCATAGTTCTTTTCAAAGATTGACCTACGTTCCGGTTATCATCAGATTTGGGTCCGAGAGGAGGATATCCCGAAGACAGCTTTCAGGACGCGTTATGGTCATTTTGAGTTTTAGGTCATGTCCTTTGGACTAACCAATGCACCCGCAGTCTTCATTCAGTTGATGAATGAGGTCTTTCGTCCGTATCTCAATCAGTTTGTTGTTATCTTCATCGACCACATTTTGATATATTCGAGGACCTGTGAGGACCATATGCAACATCTGGAGATCGCGTTGAAGACCCTCCTGCCCACCAGCTGTATGCGAAGCTGGAAAAGTATGAGTTTTGACAGGAGGAGGTGAGGTTCCTCGGTCACGTGGTGATGAGGGAGGGTGTCGCAGTGGACTTCTCGAAGGTTGAGGCAGTGCGTCAGTGGAGTCAGCCCACGAATGCATCCGAGATCCGTAGTTTCCTTGGTTTAATGGGATACTATCTGCGTTTCATTGAGGGCTTTTCTCATATTACAGCCCCGTTGACCAGATTGACTCGGAAGGGCCTAGATTTTGTTTGGACAGATGCATGTGAGCAGGCATTCATGAAGTTAAAGGACCATCTAACGTCTGCTCATGTCCTCACTCTTCCTTCTCGGAGTGATGGATTTGTTGTATTTACTAATGCTTCACGTATTGGCTTAGGTGCTGTCCTGATGCAACACGGAAGACTAGTGACTTATGCGTCTCTCCAGCTCAAGGTCCACGATCTGAATTACCCCACGCATGATTTGGAGCTGGCAGCAGTCGTCTTTGCACTAAATGTGTGGAGACACTATCTCTATGGAGTTAGGTTCGAGCTCTTCTCCGACCACAAGAGCTTGAAGTATCTATTCTCTTAGTCCAAGCTGAACATGAGGCAGAGGCGTTAGATGGAGCTCTTGAAGGACTATGATTTTGATCTCCAGTACCCACATGCAAGGCGAATGTGGTGGCAGATGCCCTTAGCCGTTAGCCACGAGGACTTGTGGTATATATGATGATTTAGGAGTGGAGGATGCTTGAGGATATAGCAGAGTATGACTTTGATTTTGGTCTACAGTCTTCTATCGTTCAGCTATCGAGCCTGTCGATTCAACCCTCTCTTGTAGCTAGGGTGATCAAGGCTCAGCAGGCAAATGAGTCATTACAAGATTATCGAGTAGAGGCAGCATCTAAGAGTCAGACAGATTAACAGATTGGTGTTGATGGTGGACTTTGCTTAAGAGGCCGATTGTGTGTCCCAGATATTCCTGAGTTGCTCAGAGATCTTATGACTGAGGCACATCGATCGCGATTTTCTATCCACCCTAGCTCGACGAAGATGTACTGCGACATGAGATAATAGTATTTTTGGGTGGGGATGAAGCGCCAGATCACTAGTTTTGTGGTCGAGTGTGACACATTCCAGCGTGTTAAGGTCGATCATCAGAGACCCCCTGATCCATTGCAGCCGTTGAGCGTCCCGACGTGGAAGTGGGAGTACGTGTCGACAGATTTTATTATAGGCTTACCTAGGACTCAGCGTAGTCACAATGCTATTTGGGTTGTCGTTGATCATCTGACGAAGTCGGTACATTTTCTTGCGATTCGTGTGACTTGGCCTTTGGACTGGCTTACGAGATTATTCATCAAGGAGATTGTGAGATTGCACAGCATTCCAGTCTCGATCATTTCTCACCAAGACTCGAGGTTCATGTCTCATTTTTGGAGGAGCTTTCAGAGAGCGATGAGCACTGATTTGCAGGTCAGCACTGCTTATCATCTGCAGACTGATGGCCAGACCGAGACGGTCAACCAGATCCTTGAGGATATGCTTCGAGCCTGCGTGATTGACTTCGAGGGTAGCTGGGATGAGCATCTGCGATTAGCTGAGTTCGTATACAACAATAGCTATCAGACGACCATTAGCATGACTCCATTTGAGCCATCATATGGCAGACCATGCAGATCTCTGAGTTGTTGGACTGAGGTTGGAGAGCGGTGTCTCCTAGGTACCGAGTTTGTGCAGTAGACGTCAGAGGTTATTGATATCATCAGGCAAAGGAAGCACACAGCTCAAAGCCGGCAGAAGAGTTTTGTTAATCGTCGGCATCGTCCCTTGGAGTTTAATGTAGGGGACCATATGTATCTTAAGGTCTCTCCCATGAAGGGTGTAGTTCGATTTGGAGCGAAGGGTAAGCTTGCCCTAAGATTCATAGGACCTTTTGAGATCATTGGACGCGTTGGTGCCTTGGCCTATCGGCTTGCCTTTCCATCTCAGTTGTCTAGCATCCACAACATTTTCCATATCTCTATGCTAAGGAAGTGTGGGTCAGACATCGTTCCTGTTATTGATTGCCAGCCGTTGGAGGTTCGTGATAACGCTTCTTACATTGAGCAACCAGTTCATATCCTTGATCAGAAGGAGCAGATCCTCTAGACCAAGGTCACTCCCTTGGTAAAAGTTCAGTGGGGTCACCATTCTGTTGATGAGGCATCTTAGGAGCACAAGACTGAGATTTGAGAGCGCTATCCCCATCTCTTTGATGATTGATTGTATGTTGTATCTTATATGCATTCTCCGATTTTCATACGATGATACCTTGTTTCCTCTTCTATTATGAGTTATGTTTACTTGGAATGATTATGTAAATTTAGAGGACAATTTTTATTTGGAGGATAAAATTTTTATTTGGAGAGGAGAGTTGTAAGACCCGTATCCAAGTCTGTACCATTCCGTAGGCTTCCGCGGTCCTTCCAGTCAAATTCTAGCAACCCTCGACCCCTATCCGACGTTTGTGGGCGATCCTAAGCCGAGTCCAGCATATTAGAGTTGACTTAATTTGAAACTTGTATCTTTGCGACCGCGCCGTCACCGCGGTTCCAACGCCGTGACTTGCGTACCGAACCGATACCAGTGCCAGAAGATGTGGACCCACGTTCATTTCGAGAAAAACGACGCGTGTTGTGAATTTTGAGGGAATCTCTACAACATGTCCCATCAATCAATCAATCAATCAATGTCAATTACAAGCCATGCCTCAAGTACATCACCCATCCCTCCCTTTTCACAAGTCAACTCTCTCTCTTCCCTACCCATCCCTCTTTTACAAAATTTCAAACTAAACCTTACCCATCCATCTCCTTTCCTTACAACCACCACTCCACCCATCCCTTTCATCCATTAATTCTCTTTTTCTCTCATTTTATCTCTACTCTCCAACTCCATAAGCAGCATCCCACGTCCAAGCCTCCTCAACCTCTCCCAAAAACAATAGGTGTGGCCCACCCTCTCATCTCTCATCCCCACCATCAAAACTCCATCAACTACCATCAAAAGTGAAGGTAAGGAGCATAGGAGTCCAAGGGAGCAAGAAGAAGGCCGATAGGTGGGTGATCTAACTGTCAACTTTGTTATTTGAGGGCACACATATGGTGGGACTCATCTTGATGTATACTTTCTATTTAAGGAGGGCCCATAGTGGCGAGGTCCCTCCCCTTCTCACCGATCTCTTTCTGTCTCTCTCTCTCTCGCTCTCTCTCTTTCTCTCTTTTGCAACAGGCGTGGCCCACTAGATCCATACCGATCGTGGACCCACCATGATGGATGTATTTTATCGACGCCGTCCATCTGTTTTATCCAAGCCATCTAGTGTGCCTGGATTATGAGAAAACCCAATTGTCAGACCCATTGGGTGGGCCATGTTCATGTGGGACCCACCTTGATGAAATGTGGGCCACATACATGTGGGATCCCCATGATGCTTGTGTTATATCCATGTCGTCCAGCGTCTCTGGATGCTGGACGGTTGTGGCTAACATGGAGTGCGTGTACAGACATGGTGTGTATTAACAAGCTAAAAATAATTATAATATTAATAATATATCTATGTTTAGATAAGGTATTTGTGTGGGCCACTTATGCAGGCCCCACCTTGAAGTATGAATTCAATCCATGTCGTCCATCCAGTTCCCTAGATCATTTTAGGCATTGAGCCAAAAAATGAAGCCAATCCGACTATCTAGCGGGCCATACCATAGAAAACAGTATTGTTACTGTTGAAAACCCACCTTGATATTCTACTCGCCAAAACATACTAGATATTGGGCTCTTTTGGATGGTATCAAGCCATGGAATTCAACGGGTGGAGTGGATCCTCCCGATGCGAGCCCCACATGGGAAAAACCACAGGAAATTGATTTTTTAAAAAAATACAGATAATGCAGCAACGCCTGCTGCTGCCACCGACACCAAGGACGCAGCAACGTCCTGCTGCTACGTGGACGTTGGAGGCAGGGACCCATGGTCCTAGCTTTGGGCCCCACCATGATGTGTGTAGAACATCTACACTGTGCATTTTGTGGGCCCTCCTAGCTGTGGGCCACCACAAAAATCAGCCATACCTGAAACTCAAGTGGCCCACACTACAAGAAACAGTGAGGATTGCACGTCTATCATTAAAACTCTTTTAGGCATCTATAAGTTTTTTATCATTATGAAATTTGTTTTCCTCTTCATATAGGGTCTGTGTGACCTTACCAGCGGATTGGATGGCAGATAGACATTTTGGTGGGCCCCATGTGGGACCTCACAATGATGTATGTGTTCTTTCCACACCATCCACACCACTAAATGGTGGAACCTCACAATTATGTATGTGATCTCTCCACACTGTCCATCCTTATGGGACCCACCATGATGCATTTCTTGCATCCAAACCGTCTAACCATTTTGGAAGCTCATTTTATGGCATGAGATAAAGAATGAGAGAGATCTACAGTTCAAGTAGACCCCACCATTTAAAATAGTGGAAATAGTGGCATTCACCATTCAAATTTTCTAAGGGCCACAATAGTTTCTTATTAGGCTGATATTTGTGTCCACTTCATCTATCACTATGTTAAATTTATGAATTGGATGGATCTCAAATACATTACGGCAGCCCACACCGTGATGTGATCATCCATTGATCAGGTGGACCACACCATAGAAATAGTGGAGGATTGAACATCTATCATTGAAACCCATTTGGGTCACGGAAGTTCTGGATCAATGGAGAATTGTTCTCCCTCTTAATCCAGGTCTTTATGACCTTATGATTTGATTGGTTGGAAAATAAACTTTATAGTGGGCCCTTTGATTTATTTAACCATGGAAATTATTATCTTCATTACTATTTATAGTATGGTCTAAATGATTATTCATTATGATTTTTTTTGGGATATGATTAGACCCATCTTGATTTATTTGTGGCCCATTGTTAAGGCCCACTTTGATATATATGAGGCCAATGTGATTAGGCCCATCTTGATATATTTGTGGCACGTTGTTAAGGCCCACCTTGATATATATGAGACCCATGTTATGAGGCCCACTCGATGTATTAGAGGCCCGTGGGTCAAGGCCTAACAGGATGTACATAAGGCCCATTGCAATGTGTGATTTCACCATGGTTTATGTAATGATGTTCATGGCAGGCCATACCATCGGAGCAATGATGGTTTGATGTCCACATTGTAAGGATGATGTTGGTTAAATGTTCCCATTGTCACTCTCCTTAAGACCCGGTGATAGGCCCATACTTGTAGTATGTAGGCCGCCTAGGCCCATCTTCATTATGAATAGAGTCCATCACCATATAACATGTTTAGTATAGTTTTATGATTCATGCTCATACGCATCATATGTATGCTTGATATGAGGAGTGACTGATTATAGTATATGCCTTCGGGCAGATTGTTTATGGGCTCCCTGATAGGCGGAGTTGCCCTACATGAGCGCGCAGAACGCACAAGGTTACTGTATGACTAGTAGTGTGATTCATGCACTTTGCATTTGTATGACATGATTATTGTATGCCCTAGCGACGTCAGGGCCATTGCCTCCACAGACACATCGTGGGTGGCCAGATTAGACACCGAAAATACTGTTTCTAGCATCGGGGCACCATAGATGTCCCTAGGTGAAAATTCCTAAACCCAATGGTACCAGAGGATGACTCCAACATCGAGACTGAGTGGATATATGAGCGTACAAGGGCTAAATACCAGGATGCCGCATCTCCCATTATGTTGTGGTTGGTTGGAAATGGGTGTGGCCTTACTCACCCGAAGGTAGGGGGCATTACTAGGCTGAGTTTGACCAGCTCATAAATGAGTCCGCTATCGATGTGCCAGATAGGTATTGACAGACTATTATCCAGGCGGATAGTGAGGTTTCTTCCACTCACTTGGACTGTGCGGCTGGGAGAGTGGCAGTGCCATTTGGAGTGTACTAAACCCCGATGATTATCCAGAATAAGAACTGTATTGATATTTAATGAGGTGTATGTTGATTTGGATAAGGATTAGCATGCTTGAGTTGTATCTCACATCGCATGGTCTTAATATGGTTGATAACATTCACATCTTACGCCGCATAGCCTTGGTACAGCTGCTTGCATTCATATACTCATCAGCATGATTCCGCATTACTCTAACCTATATTCTGAGCATGCTCATATTGTGCACACACGTACACCACCCTCTAAGATTTCTATAATCTTATGCACCATTGATCCGTGCAGGTGATGCCAGGACGTGGTCATAGCCTCGTCGCAGTTGGAGTGTACAGCAGAGCTTTTGGAGTTTCTATTACTTTAATTATATTGTATTTCCCTTTCATACGCATTGTACTCAAAGTTTTTGATCATAATAGATTTTGTGATGGCGTTCTTGTGGTTATTGTTCAGGGGTTATGCTTATACTGAAACAAAATCATGTTTGAAATCCTCCTTGTAGGATCCCAGGAATGGAATCTGGTGTATGGGTGCCGGGAGCCTAGAATGGGGTACTACGGAGGCTGTCGGCGTCTGATTCGACGATCGGGAATTTTGTGAGCCCGATTTTCGAGTTCTGGGCATGAAATCTTCTAGAGCTAAAATCCTCAGGTAACGGCTACACCTAGTTGGAGTCGGGAACGGCAATGCAACGCCCAGTCCAGTCCTCACCATGGCTGTGATCGGGCTAGGTGTCTGCCATAGTCCAAGGGAGCAGAAAGACTCTTGGTCGGGCCATGTTCGGAGCTGAAAATAGCTCTCAAACAGGGCTTAGATATGGGATTAAAATTAGGCCAAACAGTGGCCATATTTCAGGCTAAATCCAGGCCAAGCTATGGTGGTATTTTGGGCTGAAACCGGTCCAAATAATGGCTGCATTTTGGGCCAGAAATGAATTGAAGTCAGGCTTTTGATCAGGCTATAATAGAGGTTAGAAAAGGGCCTTTAACTAGGCCTTGAAATGAAGAGAGTAAGGTCTCTTGTGGGGCCGAATCCGACCTCAAAACTAAGCAGAAAATGAGTAGAGTTTGGGGCCGAGATATGGCTGAAAATGGCATCCAACAGGCCGTGCAGACGGGCCAAAACCTAGGTCACATCAGGTCTGAGAGTGGGCCACGATTGGGACTGGGATCAAGCCCTTAAATGGGCCTTGCATGAAGAACCATCTGACTGGAAACTAGCTCTGATTCAGGTCCAGATCAGGCCTCTGTGGGCGACACCTCAAGGCAGCACAAATTGGGCCGAGCCAGGCAGACGACTCGGCCTCACCCTTGAGCTAAAATGGTTATGGGCCTCACGTTGGTCAGGTGGGCCTCACACATACATTTGGTGGGCTGGACCATCAGCCACATATTACTATGGGCCGCACCTTGTAAAGTGCTGGTGGACCACTCACAGTAAGTCGACCAAGGGCCTGTGCACTACAGGCCCTGCATACTGCAGGTGGGCCACACTTTTGCAGTGGGCCTCTCCTCCAATGGGCTGCACCACACATAACAATGGGCCGCACTGTACATTACAGCAGGCCGCACCATGTTATGGGCCGCATTACCGTGAGCCTCACCATATAAACAAGTAGGCCACACCAAAGGATCTATGAGCCTCACTATACAGTAAGTGGGCCACACATTAACAGTGGGTGGGCCTGGCTTAAGCCCAGTTCAGTCCTTAACTAATAATAGGTTTGGGCCCAAACTGGGCCACCAGTTATAACAAGTGTCTAATGGGCCTAGTTTCTTTAGACAGGTCCAAATGGCCCTATTCATGAGGCCTTTCAAACCCCACCAACTTTATATGCACTTAAAGCTTTAGGACTTGTTGTCTAACACAAAACATTTCTCTAGGGAACTATTTGAGTAGCGTGGAGCCGCTAACTTCTCATGGGAATTCACATCGAGGGATGTATTACGACTTCTCTATGATGATTTTCTTCCCCATAAGCTTTCCATCTCTAAACTAGATTAGGGGTAGTCTTTTATAACGGTTGCAAATGATATCCTAGGAGTGGATGATCATTCAACTTGTTGTTTGAGTACATGCTCTTTTGCTTTGTTTAACCATTAATTAGCTATTGATTATGTAGTTTAGAAGTACTCAAATCCTTGATTTATTTCACTATAGGCCATAGGGCCGAGCATTGGAATCGTTTACTCTACCACCTGTTCTTAGAATTCGTTAAATTGTTGATTAGTTTAACTAGAAAGCATGATTTGGATTTACTAAAATACTTGATGGTTTACTTGAGACATATGCTTCAGAACTTGATAAGTTAGGAATATATGATTCTTGAACTGGTTGCATACATGAGTTTTACTTCACATACCAAAGTATGCCTAAATCCTCATAAGGTTGTATTAATTGTAAGTAATACATTATTTGAAACATCTCTATGGAACTTCTATTTTAAGAGAGTTCGGGCTTAGGGTGTAACATAATGGATTGTGATAAAAATAGACTCTCAACACGGAGGTTATGATTAGTGGTAATTGAGTTATGAGGTCTACCATCTATGGAGTGATTCCACTTACCTGACTATGGAATGAACCGAACAACATTTATTCTCTTCGCTGTTTACTCGTATTGATCCATACATACCGTCTCATTTTAGTCGCTACATTTAATGATTTTGATACTTCATTCCTAGTCAACATATGGTGGCAGGTCTCTTGTATTGAGAATTGATTGGCCATGTGTTGATAGACTCTATACACACCTTGAGGCGGTAGTCTCATGAGCTGTGGATGGTGGTATAGGTCTTATGCCCAAGCTGTCGGCCTATGCTAGTGACAAGCCCTCGTAGTGACCTCGAGCTTATTTAAATTGGTTGATTGTAACTGGACTAGTAATGGCTTGTCTAATCATGCATACATGGCACAGACCAGCGTCTACCGCTATTATATGTGATGTACGTATTTTGTCCGACTGGATGAGTTTTTCCAAGGTCGATGATTGCATGGGTGACGAGCCCAATGTCCACACGGATGAGCATCCCTGGGGCGACGATTGCATTCACGCATCCACACACATAATAAGACTTTATTTACTATTTTTTAGGTTGCTTGGATGTTTTATGTTATTTCTTGTCTAGGGCAGCGGTGTGTAATCTTGTGGAGAGATCACACTGAGATGGTCACTCATTCATCAATGTTCAACTGTACAGAGGATGCAGGGGCTGATGGACTCGTGGGAGATTTGGAGGCGGCTGCGGTCGAGGAGGATCCTTACAATGAGGAGTCGTACCAGGAGGCGGCTGCATATTATGGCCTCAACCAGTAGATTTCATTTATAATAGGTTGTCTTGAATTATTACATTTGAGGATTTTGTATTTGACCCCCAACTGAGTGGGTGTAATGGCCTGAGTATACGACCCGTTTCCCAAAAATTTGAGTGTTAAACTTAAAAGATGGTCAAATTTGAGTATATTTTTTTCAACTATTAGAGTAAGCAGATGAGCGTAGAATGGACAAGTAAGCATAAAGGAAAATTTTCGATTACATTTAAAGTATATAAGAGGTTACCCATAATGACTTATACAAACCAATGTCTTCGAAATAACAAATACATGAATTTCACAATTTATCCGAGTGAGATAACAAAATGTATATAAAATCTGAGCTGCAAGATCGCGCAAGACGGCTCCTCATCAGTCTGAACCTGCATATCACTTAAGCCACCCGTGCTACCTGTATGGTTGTATATTTGATGGATGAGTGGCCAACTCAGTGTGAATTCCCCTCAAGATTACACACTACCGCATTAGGCAAGCATAGTTATAAAACAATAAGGCAATAAAAACAACACATGATTCTGTCTTTTTAAATCTATGGATGCATGAATGCACGTCGCCCCGGGGATGCACATCCGTGCAGAAATTAAGCTCGTCACCCATGCAATCATCAACCTGGAAAAATCATCCAGTCGAAATAGGGGTCGTCGATAGTTGGTAGTCTGGGAGCTAGCGAAATGATACTCCAATGATCTTAAGGCACCTGCTACAGCATCCAGAATTAACCACCTGTCATCGCCAATATGTCATGGATGGACGATTAGCCACACCATTATTAGTACAGTTACAATCAACCAATTTAAATATGCTCAAGGTCATTATGGGGGCTTTCACCAGCGTAGGTCGACAGTTCAGGCATAGGTCTCATACCACCATCCCGGCTTATGAGACTACTACCTTAGGATGTTTAATGGAAACCTGTCGACTAGTGACCAATCATATTATAATATATGGGGCTTACCATCGCATGATTGCACGATATAAAACATCAAACCCATATAGGGAAAATACCAGAACAAAGCCACATAGGGCGATATCGAAATAAGCCATATAGGGCAAATATCAAAATAAGCCACATAGGGCGAGTGTCAAAACCATGCGATGAAAGACCATCCTTGAAAACCACTTAAACACAACAACCCTGGATGGTAGGCCCATATCAATGATCCATCTTAACCACCACTCAATAACCACTAGATCGGTGGTCCATTGCAATCACTGTCAATCAAGTTACATCCCAAGTATGGGTGTACATTTATAAGTGGGGGTTTCCTACTAATGTACTAGTTTAAATCCCAGAAACAATCCACAAGTAATCCATTAGCATGAATTAAATATACAGGATAAACATTAAGCATGTGATGTAGCAAATTGATTCCAACAGTTAACACATGTGACTATGGAATGGAGATATCAATTATAAATTAAAATAAAAACTATAACTTAAGCTAATGGAAAAATGGAAAGCTCAAGGGGAAGAATCATCACCTTATACCTCGAATTCCCTTTTAGTGTCATTAAGTGCTTGTGCCCTTAGAATCAGGTCTTATCATGAATTATGAAATTGTATGGTTAGATCAAGTTCTACATACTTTTTATGGTTGAGATTATAACCTAAGGTTTGGATCACTTAGGTTTAGGGTTTCACCCTAGGGTTTAGGCTTCAGCTAGATTTTTAGGTTTTGGTTGTGGTTTTTTAACCCTATTTTATGTGGCCATTTATGATACTATCAATGGAAAGAATAAATGAATAAATTAATCAAGTGAATTTGGTTATTAACTTTAAGGATATTAACCATGGCTACCATTATATTAAATTATCTAATACCACACACGACGAATAATAATATTAATGATTCCAAAAAAATTATTAATATTAACAATATACTTAACATTTAGCCAATCATGACACTAATAGTCATTCTAATGAAAGTAGATAGTGTGTTATAACATTACTAATAATATTTTAAGAACGACAAGGTAAAATTTTAATATTTTAATAATGATAATTTTTATATGCATCAACTAATACCTAAATGAATAATTTACTAATGGTCAATCATAACTAATTCTAATAATCTAAAAATGGTAATAGTAGTAACAATGATAATTGGAATAAATTAAATCTGGGAAGTAAATGTGGACGCACCTTGTCGACTCAGTTCGAGTCGAGTTGACTCGTCTTCTCCCACTCTCTCCTCTTCCTTTCTTCCTTTCCTTTCCTTCTCCCTTCTCTCTTATTTCTCTCTCTCTCTCTCTCTCTCTCTCTCTCTCTCTCTCTCTCTCTTGTTAGTTGGAAAACTCCAGCATTACCATACTGGACCCAGGCCCCCAAATGAGTTGGCAACTCGACTCGAGTCAGCGAGTTGACTCGACAGCAACTCACGACTCACCCCTCTCCTTCACTCTCTCTCTCTCTATTTGTTTTCTTCCTCCTCCCTAATTTCTCTCTCTCACTACCCTTTATTGGAGGTCCAGTAACAACTGGACACCCAGCCCGATCCAGTCCAGCCTCGACTCGGTTCGAGCTGGAGTGGGACGCACTCACACTCCCATTTCTCTTTCTCTCCCTGTTTCTTCCTATTTTCTTTATTTTCTTCTCCCTTTTTTTTATACCCACACATCAGTAAAAATGCTGGACCAATCCTCACCCTGATTCAAACCCCAGAGAGTTGAGCTCACTCGACTCGGCAGCGAGTGAAGCACAACACCTGCACTCACTCCCTCTGTTTCTCTCTTTTTCCCCTCTTTCTTTCCTTCTCTTCTACTCTCCCTTTCTTCCCTCATGGTGGAAGTCCAGTAGTAACCCCGGACGACCGGCCTCAACCATTTACCGAGTCAAGCGGCTTGCTCAGACTCGGCTCGAGTCGTAAGTGGTTCGACAGCAGTTTCTGACGAGGAAGACGAGCTCCTCCTATGGCGAAACTCCACCCAATGTACCTTTCTTATTCTGAGGCATGTGGACATCAAAGACTAGTCCAGATAGGCTAGCAAGACGGAAATTTCAGTGCTCTATATTAGTTTTAGTGGTGGGTTCGGCAGTTAAAGCTTTATTGTATGTCAAGGCTCTCTTAGCAAGAGGATCCCGGCTGCAACCGATTGTAGCTCCTTTATTGTATGTCAAGGCTCTTTCAGCACCGTTGGATGAGAAATTAATGGCCCTGATATTCTCCACTGATCAGAGGTATTTGCAAATGGCTGGCGTGGTAAAACCGGCTGCGGTTTTGGTTTTCGGTTTGTAAAGGAAAACCCAATCCGCATGGAAGGTTGTCTGGACGGCCGAGATCTTGTCAAATGAACGATTAAGATCAGAGGAAAAGGAGTCATGCGGATCACCCTGCTGGCAGTTTCTATTTTTAGAAGGAATGTGTTCATAGGCCCGTTTTGCAGCGAGGTTTGTGTGTCCATACGTGCATGAAAATCTGATGTGAAAGTTGGGTTTTGGTCTCACGTGCGTCCTCTGTCAGATGGGCGGTTTGGATTCCTCATGGGATCCATGATGGTGGGCCACCAATCCAAATGGATGGATGCTTGTCCGTCCGATGTGTAATCCGAAGAGAGAGAGAGAGAGAAATCTCTTTGTTTTGAGAGATGACGCGGGTCAGCGCTGGTCAGCCAACATGCCACATCCCGTGCACTTCGTGTATGGGTGCCCTTGGTGCACCCCCACTTTGGGTGGGGCCCGTCGTGATGTTTGTGATAAATCCACTTCGTCCATCCTGTTTCTGGGTTCCCAAGAAGGGTCCCTAATCAAAGATCAGGCAGATGGGATGCCTAGGTGGGGCTCACAACGTGATTTGTAGTCGATGGTGGTTTCTCGTCAGTCTAGTGGTCGGATGATCCCGAAATTGGACTTCAACGGTTAAAAGGCCTAAATGGGCCATTTATGAGGCTCTCCACATGTATTTCTAACCAATGCTAATATTAATAAAATTCTTATTATTTTTGTATATTACTTGTAATTAAAAAATTTTAAAGCCTCATACATATATATGAATATAATTTTAATATTAACATACTACTAATTACATGTTGTTGTTCACACATTCATTAATATACATAATTCATAATATACAATATCGTATTATATGTATAAATGAATTGTACAATATCATATTTAATTAAAAGTATATTTGTATTTGGTAATATTGTTAAATAATATACAATCCCATTAAAGTATCTAATGATTTTTGTACATATACTTATAAAAGATATTAAATGCTACATTATTATTTGTAATTTGATTTTTATGTTGTGAAATCATTATTCCTTATGTTTATTTAATATAATATTATTTTCAAAATATTTATATACATTAAATACGTACATATCATTTTAACATGAAATTTTAAATCTTTACAAAGTACATACATTTCATGGTGTATATATTATGATTGCATTGTTTACATATTTACATTAAATTAATTTACATGGTAACACTCGAGTACTGAAAAGTACGGGGTGTTATAGTGGGCCAGGATATTGTTTCCCATTTTGATCATATCTATGCTATGGTTGTTTTCCGTTACTTGCACTTTGATTACCATTGATTAATATTATTATAACTCCTGGGTTTTTGGGATATGAGTTGTGTACTCAAGTTCCGAAAACTGGGGCGTTACAAGTTGGTATCAAAGTGGAGTATGAGGTAGCCTGGCTATGGGATCAACATATAAAACCTTAAGGGATTAACTTAGATAGAACTTAGACATTTCCCTTAAGGAGTAGGAAGGATGGGTAAACTTAGAAACAAAACACTTAGGCCCCTTAAATATTAGAAGAATAAACGTTTGAACTTATGAAGAAATCCTCAATAGCTAGAAAGAACTTAGAGTATGAATCCCCATTCAGTGGTCCCACCTCAAATACATACAATCCCAATTGGAGGAATTATCCAAACTTCGGTTGGAGGAACGGACAAACGACTAATCCTCAAGAGGCCTTTACTCAACTCTTAAATCAAAAGAAACCTCGAGAAGATCTGGTTCTAAAGCACGTCCAAAACTAAGAGCTTTTCAATTAAGCTACATTACAAGCATTCCAAGACCTTACTAAGGCCATACAAAAGATTGAGTCACACTTAGCGATTGGGGAGAAACAAACATTTCCAGCCCAACCTCTACCCAATCCAAAATGACAGTGTGAAATAAGTGACCTGAGCTCTTTGCATAATACAGAGCAAGCTAAGTCTATCACCACTCTTAGAAGCTGAAATAAATTGACAAAACTATTCCGGTTAGGGTTAAAAAGCCTAAGGACTTGGAAGAAATTGAGAGTGATAGACCTACCATTGCTCCACAAGAGGAAGAACCAAAAAAAGCATATAAGCTAGTTGTGTTATTCCCCCAACGGTTGAATGCACCAAAACTTTTATCTAACTCTCAGGATCTTTTAAAGGTTCTTAAATAGGTGAAAGTTAATATCCCTTTATTGGATGCGGTTAAACAAATATCCTAATATGTCAAGTTCCTAAAATATTTATACAGTACCAAAAGGCGATAAAATATTCAAAAGAAAATCTTTTTGACAGAAAAATTGAGTGTCATCCTCAAGTAAGATGTGCCACAAAAATACAAGGATCGCGGTAGCCTAACCATCACATGTGCAATTGGGAATCACCAGATTGAACATGCACTCCTTGACTTAGGGGTAAGTGCTAATTTGATCATTTACTTGTTTTACGAATAGTTAGGTCTAGGTGAATTACAACCCACTCGGACCATACTATAACTTGCTAATAGTTCAGTTCGTGTACCGAGAGGGATGATTGAGGACCTATTGGTCTAAGTCGATAAATTCTACTATCAAGTGGATTTTATCATTTTGGATACTCAACCTATCATAGACGTGAGCACTCAGATTCCCGTCATTCTTGGTCTCCCATTTCTAGCTACATTAAATGCATTATGTTCACAACTCCAAGTTTAGGGTCGTGATGTAGTAATAATCTCGGTGAGACCGAGGTCGAATCCACAGGGACTAATCTTGTGCGTATTCTAAAATTAACTAAAAGTATAACTAGAAGAAGCTCTAAATCTAAATCTGGAATATAAGGAAGTAATTATGAAAGGAATTTCAATAATCAAAAGGGATCTAGGTGTTTCAAACAAGAAACAAAAGTGTTTGATTTGGGGGAATTCATTCAATGATAACTGTTGATGCAAAAATCTGGTCCACCCTCTTTAGACCTTCGGGTACCTGCACAGGAAGAAGACAAAAGAGACCCTGGCTAAAGCAGGGGACCCTCTAATGCCAAAGTCAGGCTAGGAATCTGGGTCTTATAGTATTGAGGGGGTTTGGGAGAGAGTTTTTTGTGTACCTTTCACCTTTAGAGTCTCTCTTCTGTATAGGAGTGGGAGGTCCCAATATAAGGGGATTCTCTCCTGATTTTCCGGGAGATCTGATTTAGGTGATATTTCGTTTACGGATACTTCCCGATCTCGAGATTTCCAGGATCGGGAATCGTTTTACAAGATTCTCGGGACGGTGTTTAAGATTACACCATCTCTCCTTTGTTTGGCTCGGCCTTGATAGATTTGTAATCTCGGCTGGCTTTCAAAGGAGGCTTTTTACCTACTGTCGGACGAAACTGAGCCGGTTCAGGACTGATGTTTTTCTTCTATTCGATAGTCGATACCACAACCAACCCTACATAGGTCGGTTTCATGAATCGGTCAGGTGACTTTCCATTTTAGGGCCATTAATAGGTCCCTTTAGATATTGTTGCCTCATTAACTGAGTCAACTTGATGTGTCTTATACTTGCCTAAGGCTCTCGACTCTCAACTTTGGTAAGGATTCGTTTCCCACAAATCTGAACAAGTCTTTCCTTTGGCTTTATCTTACTCGGTACGAACTATTAGCTTGGATCCCTCAGTCAGTTTCAGTAGAGTTGGTCCATTCCGTAACCGAGTCTCCGGACTTGTCATATTTTTCCACAACAGTAAGCCCCCTACTCCTTGTGCCAGTTATATCGGCACTAAGGAGTAATGCATTGCAGACCGAGGTTATGATGGGGCATTTATGGCTTCTTGGGTCGTTCTTGAAGTGCGATGGATCGTTACTCGAGGTCGCATGAGAGGACAGTCGTCAAGTCATTTCGTTCGCTTATGAGCATCAGACACGTGGCGAAGACGTTATTTGCATCACTTGGCGTGTGCCACGCGTCGGGCGTGGAGTCGAAGCAGGCGTCGATTCGACTTCTCTTTAAATGCTGCTGCCACATGGCTCAGTTATAAAAGGAGGAGCGGGATCAACTTTCACACTTTTATCTGCCCGCTTGGTTTCCCTTTCTTCCGTTCTCTCTTCATTCTTCTTTACTATGCTTGCGATTTGTCATTCTTCTCCGTCCTCCTCAACTGGGCTTTTCGTCTTTCTAGTGAGTCTTCTCTTCCTCCCTTTTCGTTCAGTGACAATGCACCCTTCAAGTCCCTGGGAGGAGATTTCTGATGATGAGGGCGAAACAGAGCATTTTTGGAATGTTTCGGAATCGCCTTCCTTACTGGCGGAGATGGCGATGAGCGCTAATGAGGCTTTCCAGCTCACAGCTAGGATGTCCAATGGGATTCCAGCGGAATGCCCTGCTTTAGAGGTCCCTTCTGTCTTGAGACATGCCCCGGGCAGGCCCACCCCTTTTTTCCCTGGGGATGACTTAGAGGAAGAGGAAGAAGAATTAGGAACCTCTAAGTCGGCTCTTCCTAGGAGACCGATGAGGACCGAATTCGGGAGAACCACTGGGTCGGTTCCCCTACGGAGATCGGCTCAATTTGCTGAGTCTACAGCTGAAGAAGGAGAGGCTGCCGAGAGTGAGGAGGTAGGAGACGAACAGAAGGGGCCGGTTCCCTCAGTTTTGACTGAGATGGATAGGATCCAAGTAGGGTATCATGTTCCTGACTCAGTAATTCTTTGACTTCCACTTTCGAATGAATTGCCCGACCATCCCCCTCCTGGGATGGTCGTAATTTTTCAAGTTACAATGCAATGTGGCTTGCATCTGCCCTTACAACCTATTATTTGGGATTTTCTTTCCCGGCTTAGAATTGCTCCCAGGCAGATAGTACCCAGTGGTTGGAGGAATTTGTTTGGATGTGCAGTGTTGTGGGCTGAGATAGAGCAACCCCCACTGACCATAGACGAGTTCCTTTATCTATACCAAGTTCGGCCGAACACTTCGCAGCCCGGCTGGTATTTTTTGAGCGCTTGGTGGAACAAGGGTGGTTCTTTGATAATCGACCCTCTTACCTCTAACAAGAACTGGAGAGAGAGAGGTGGTTCTGGGTATGTGGTCGTTGGGAAACTACAGAGCCTAGGCTGTATGAATCTCTCGTTCCCCAGGTGTTCTCTAAAGCAGGTGACTCAGCACGCCTTTTCCCTCGTTTTGCCTTGACCAAATTCTTTTGAGTCTGGCTGAACGTGTTCTGCAAATATTTTCAAGAAAAAACTGAAGCTAGCAACCAACGCCTTAGTTCAGATCAGAGACCTATGGACGTTGAGCCTGGAAGATAGGTCTTGGAAGTCTCTTTTACAACCGGAGCGTCTTCTTCTTTCAGGCTTGGATTCATCCGTAACAGGTATCCTTGAATTATTCAAGTATATCCTTCTTGAATTTTTCTGATTCTGCATTTTATCCAACATAGAAATGGCTGAAGGTCGACCCCTTCTCAGGCCATCGTCGAAGTTGAAGGTTCCTCCTAGGTCAGTGCTTCTGTTGGAACCTCAGCCTCCAAAGAAGGCGAAAATAGCTCCCTCCATCGCAGAGCCTTTCACCCCAGTCGCCACTACTTCTGCTGTCCCGACTGTCGTCAATTTTTCTGACCCAGAAGAGAGGGCGGAGGACGTTCCGGTCGAGTCTCGGGCAACTCTTGAGCCAGGACCTATTACAGAACGAGTCTCGGGGCAAAGAGAGGAGAGAGTTCAAGGGAGGAGTCGGCTCCACAGGAGCAATCATCTTTCTATCGAGCCGTGGCATACATGGTTCCTTGGGCTGTTTCTGCAGGGAGTGAAAAGGAATTTGCTTCTATCTTCGAAGCTCCCGGGAATCGGATACTCTCCCATGCTGCGAAGGTCTTGCTTCAGGTAGGATATCAAATTTATCCTTTAGTTCCTTGTCTCTTTCGGCTTTAATCGAACTTCAATTTTTTTATGCAGCTCGCTCCTTACTTACTGAGAGCCAGCATAGATTTGACCGAGGTTGAGAAGGCTCAGAAACATGTGGCGGACGTCGAAGCAGCTTGGAAACGGGCAGCAGAGGCAGAGGCTCAACTTAAGATTACCTCAACTCGAGTCGGCCATTTGACTGGCGAGTTGAGCTTGGCTTGGAAGGCGACTGAAGATGCTAGAGCTAAATGTGCTTGGATGGCTCAGCTGCTGAATGGAGCCCTTGATGAGAGTCAGCAGCTCCACCTGACTTGTGATGCCTCTAAGGAGAAGTTAGCTCAGTTGAAGGTCGATACAAAAATAGTGCTCAAGGTGACCAAGAAAGAGGCAGGAGAGAAGGCCGTAAAATACTTCCTTGAATCTCTGGAATTTGAAGACAAGAGGGATTGCTATACGCGAGCGGGTAGAAAGCTTGTATCCAAGTGGTGAAGCAGTTTTTTCCCGACCTTGATCTCTTAAGATTTGAGGAAGGGCCTCCCGAGAATTCGACGGCTGAAGTGGCTGAGTGTGATGATGTTGTGGGTGGTACCAGGGCCGAGTCTGAAGTGGCTCAGGCTCCAGAGGTCGTTTCGAGTGACCCTTGATAGTCTTGGATCTCAGTTTTTTGTACCATCATTGGCTCCATTTTTGGAACTCACACCAGCTCCGTGCTTGGAGCTTGTTTTTTGGTACCATCATTGGCTCCATTTTTGGCACTCACACCAGCTTCGGGTAAGCTCGAGAATAATATTAACCAAAGGAGAGATTCGAACGTTATGGCCGATCTTTCTTTTGTCCTTAACCCTTTCTAATCTAACAATGTATTGCTGAAGAAAGATATAACTCGATGTAACATACTGATAAATGAATATGCTCAGTTTCATTTTATTCATTTTTGACTCAGTTTACATGTCTGTTATTTTCGAGCCTTTTTTCATTTCTTTGCCATGCCGACTTTAGGGGTAATAGATTTTTAGATGCTCGACATTCCACGGATGAGGTAGCTATCGTCAGGTTAGGTCTTCTAACTGATACATCCCCGATTGAATGGTGCTGAGACGATATAGGGTCCTTCTCAGTTGGGTCCCAGTGTACCTGAGCCAACTTCCTTTATATTGAGGAACGTCTTTCGGAGAACCATGTCTCCAACTCAAAAATGTTTGACCTTTACTCGGGCGTTATAGAACCAAGTTACCTGCTGTTGCCGAGCTCCCATACCTAGCCGAGCTCTTTCTCTTTGTTCATCCACAAGATCGAGTCTGAGTGCTAAGAGTTGTTCATTATCCTCTTCGTTAAACGAACTGACTCAGGTTGAAGGCAACTCAATCTCGACCGGAGTGACGGCTTTCGAGCCATAAGCAAGGGAGAAAGGAGTTTCTCTTGTGGTGGTTCAAACTGTAGTTCGATATGCCCACAATATTTTTAGGAATTCTTCAGCCCATGCTCCTTTGGCTCGATCAAGTTTGGTTTGGAGATGCTGTATGATGATCTTGTTGACTGCCTCAACCTATCCGTTCGTCTGAGGATAGTGGGGTAATGAGTACACATTTCTGATCCCGAGGTTGTCACACATTTCACGAAAGCTCCTATTGTCGAACTGCTTTCCATTGTCGGTAACAATGGTCCGGGGTACTCCGAACCGACAGACAATGTTCTTCCACAGAAAATTAGTGATCTTCTGTTCGGTTATTTTTACCAGTGGCTCAGCCTCGGCCTATTTCGTGAAGTAATCTACGGCTACGATAGCGAACTTGGTCTGGCCTCTTCCCATAGGGAGTGTCCCTATGATATCGATTCCCTATTGTGAGAAGGGCCAAGGACCAGTCAAAGGTATCAGCACTTCGAGAGGTTGTCTCGGGATAACCATGAATCTTTGACATCTGTTGTATCTCTGAACAAACTTACAAGCATCGTGTTGGATAGTCGGCCAGTAGTATCCCTGACATAATACCTTAAGCACGAGCAACCGTCCTCCTGAATGGTTTCCACAGATCCCTTCGTGGATTTCCCGTAGTACATAGTCCGCTTCACTGGGGGTTAGGCATTGCAGCAGTGGAGCATAATAACTTTTTTAGTATAAAGTCCCGTTGAGTATGGTATAATGGGAGGCTCGGATATTTAATCGTCGGGCCTCGGCACGGTCTTTGGGCAACTCACCCTTGTTGAGATATCGGACAATCGGATCAATCCAAGAAGGTTTCGAGTCAATCGTATGTATGGTCGAACTAACTGTTCATTAATACTCAGTTTAGCGACGTACTCGACTGGAACAGACCTGGGTATATCGTCTTCGTCGGTGGATATGAGTTTTGCTAATAGGTCATCTTTGGCATTCTCTGTCCGAGGGATCCGAGTGACGACACAACACTGAAAGCCACTGATCAATTCTTTATTTTTCTCCATGTATGCTTTTAATTGCTCTTTCTATGTTTGATATACACCGGTAACTTGGTTAACAACCAGCTGAGAATCACTGAAAACATTTAGATGCCTAACACCCAAGCTGGCTGCGAGTCGAAGGCCGAGCAACAACGCTTCATATTCTGCTATATTGTTCGACACTGGAAATCCAAGTCTTAAGGCATACTGCATGTAGGTTTGATTTAGAGTTTCCAGAACTTTCTCCTACCCCGCTTGCCTTAGAGTTGGAAGAACTGTCGACATACAGCTTCCAACGTATTAGGTCAAGTGATGACGCGGGGGAAGCAGTAGTCGACTCTTCAAAAGGCTCGGTCGTAGGCTCAATCATCGGGTTGGTTTATGGTGTTACTTCAGCAATGAAGTCGGACACGGCTTGCCCTTTGATTACTACTCTCGGCTTATATTGAATATCGAATTCACTAAGTTCGATCGCCCATTTCGTAAGTCGACCGGATGCATCCGGTTTTTGTAGAATCTAACGCAGTGGGAGATCGGTCATAACAACAACGGTATGGGCTTGGAAGTATGGCTGAAGTCGGCGTGAGGAGACTACTAGAACTAGGGCCATTTTTTTTAAGAGTGGATATCTCGTCTCTACTGATAATAGTGCTTTGCTGACATAGTAAACCGGCAGCTGCTTGCCTTCATGCTCACGTATCAGGGCCAAGCTAATTGCTGCCTTGGACACTGCTAGGTACAGCAGCAAAGCTTCTCCTAACTCCAGTTTTGATAAAAGTGGTGAAGATCTGAGCTAAGACTTTAATTGCTGGAACGCTACTTTGCACTCTTCCATCCAATCCATCATTTGTTATCCCTTCATTTGTTTGAAGAACGGGAGACATTTATCCATTGCTCTAGATAGGAAACGATTAAGTGTCGCTACCCGTCCAGTCAGTCTTTGTATGTCTTTAATCATTTTCAGAGATTTCATGTCAAGCAGGGCTTTTATCTTTTCCAGGTTTGCCTCTATTCCTCATTGACTGACCAAGAAACCGAGGAGCTTTCCCGAGCTTACGCTAAAGGCACACTTACTCGGGTTCAGTTTCATTCAGAATTCACGTAAGATTAGGAACATTTCTTCTAGGTCGGCTATATGGTTGGCCGCGTGCACACTTTTGACGAGCATGTCGTCAATGTACACTTCCATGGTTCGGCCGATCAGCCAAGCAAAGATTTTGTTCACCAATCTTTGATAAGTCGCGCTAGTATTTTTCAATCCAAACGACATCACACGGTAACAATAAAGGTCTTTGTTAGTGACAAAGATAGTTTTAGATTTATCAGACTGATGTATTACAATCTGATTATACCCTGAATATGCATCCATAAAGCTAAGAAGTTCATGCCCCGCAGTACTATCTACCAACTGGTCTATCCTCGGAAGAGGAAAGCTATCCTTTGGGCAGACTTTATTTAGGTCGGTATAGTCGATACAGACTCGCCACTTCCCATTGGCTTTCTTCATAACTACAACATTAGCTACCTATTCTGGGTAGTATATCTCTTCTATGAATTTTGTCTTGAGGAACTTGCTAACCTCTTCTTCAATGACAGCATATCTTTCGGGGCCGAGTGGTCGTCGCTTCTGTCGAATTGGTCGGTAGGTTGAATCGATATTGAGGCGGTGAGTGATCACTGATGGGTTGATTCCCCACATATCTTCATGGTTCCATGCAAATACGTCAGCATATCATCAAAACAGGGCTATCAAACTATCTTTCAAGGGTGATCGCAGAGACGAGCCAATTTGCACTATTTTAGATCTGTCTGTCTCAACCAAAGGCACCGAGACAAGATCTTTAACAGGTTGCCCTCGTTCATGCGCCTCAACCTGGGGGACTCAATCATCGATACTTCGGTTGGAGCTTTCTTGATAAGAATTTTTACAGCTGTCATGTAGCAACATCTCGTGTCCTGCTGATCTCCTTTAATGAATCCTACTCTCGACTGAGTCGGGAATTTCATGGAGAGGTGGTATGTAGATACCACGGCCTGGAGGAGACTCAGAGAGGGTCGATCGAGTATAGCGTTGTACACAGATGATTGGTCGACTATTAGAAAATCAACCATCATCGTTGCTTGGTGCGGAGGGTTCCCGGCTATGAGAGGTAATGAGATGATCCCTTCCTGGAGTATCTGTCCCCTCGAGAATCCGACCAATGGGGTTCGAACCGGTTGTAATGCCGATCGTTCAACACCCATCCTATCGAATGCCTGAGTGAACAATACGTCAGCCGATGATTCTATGTCGATGAGTATGCAGAACACCCTTTAGTTTGCGATGGTGAGAGTAACGATCAATGCATCGTCATGCGGATGATGGATGCCTCAGGCATCTTCATCAGTGAACGAGATATAATACTTTTCTTTCTTCTTTTCTTTTGAAGGTCGAGCTATGATAAGAATTTTGGACTTAGGTCGGCTGAGGCTTCTAGCATGGTTTTTCCGGGCATTATTTGAGTCGCCTCCGCACAGGGGTATTCCGACTATTGTTTAGATTTCTTCCGTGGGTAGGTTATCGCTCGGTCGTTCTTCCATTGCTCTTGTTCTCTCGACATGTTCTTTGAGCCGACCTTCTCGGATAAGCCTTTCGATCTCCTCCTTGAAGTGATAGTAATCACTTGTACTATGGCCATGATTGCGATGGTAGTGATAATACTCTTCCTTATTTCTTCGGTTCGGATTACTCTGAAGCTTATTCGGCCAACTTACGAATCTTTCACTTTTGATTTCCATCAACACCTATTCTCGAGGTTTGTTAAGTGGGGTGTATGTAGAAAACATTTGGTCGGGTCGCTTGCCTGACTTGTATTCGTCGTGCGCTCGGTCGTCCTTGCGCTTTTTTTCCTCCGGCCGAGTCAACTTCCTTTTTGGCTGACTCTTTGGCCGTGGTCTTTGCATTCTAGATGGCCTCATACAAGTTTCGCATTTCTTCAGCGTTTGCATACTTATCTGACCGAGTCATAAACTCTTCCAAAGTTTCAGGTGGATTCTTGTCTAGGGACGCCAGAAACGGCTTATCCCTCACACCTTGCATGATGAAGTTGAGTGTTGTCTCCTTTGAATGTTTTCGAACTTAGAGCGATTTGAAGTTGAATCATTTGATGTAATATTTCAGCAATTCTCCCTCCTTCTGAACTATATTGTTCAGATGCGCTGGAGGCTTTAACTTCTTCTTCCTGCCAATAAAATTGGTAAGGAAGGCATCACTAAGCTCTGAGAAGGTTCGGATGGACTTTGGCTTCAACTGTTTGAACCAAAACCAGGCCACATCAGCTAAAATGAGGGAGAAAGCCCGACACATTACGGCATCCGAAGTATCATGTAATGCCATATACGTCTAGAAGCATTCAATGTGCTCAGTCAGGTCAGTTTTACCAGTGAAAGGCGTAATTTGCGGAAGACAACCATTCCGGTAACCGAGCCTGCATTACTTCCTCCACGAACGGGGACCCTTTTATTTTGGATCGATACTAACGCAAATCTGGACCTTGTTTCACGTCCACGATCTCTTCCCACACCTGCCTCTGAAAATCTTGAAGGTCCGCTTTCCAAGGTTCGTCACTTTCCGTCATTCCCTTGACCGCAAGCCGACTGCGCCTCCGCCGATCGATTTCATGTCAGAGATCAGTGGGGAGAAGCACAGCAGTAGTAGAATGAGTGAACACTGGCTCAGACGGACCTTGGGGCTGACTTCTCTGAGGGAATGTAGGTTGCGGGGCGATAGGTTCAGGATTAGCAACTTGCTGCAGGACGTTAGTCATCTGAACGCCCGGCGAAAGTTGTTACCGGTGTATCTGTTCCAACAGCTATTTCATCACGTTTATGTTGGATCTGAGTTCCTAGACTTCTTTATCCAGTTGCCCATTACCTCAATTCTGCTGAGTATTTCTCGTTGGAGCAGTGGTAGTTGATTGAGCAGTAAAATTCTGACCTTAATTCCCTCGGACCGCATTCGCATCTGATAGTTCAACAGCAGCAGCCTCATTCGGATCTTCTTGGATAGTTCTTCTACTAATCACCATTTAAAGCACGTTTTACGGCCTCTAGATAGAGCGTAGGAAAGGACTTTTTGTATCGGTTCCCATAGACGGCACCAAACTGTTGATGCAAAAATCTGGTCCACCCTCTTTAAACCTTCGGGTACCTACACAAGAAGAAGATAAAGGAGACCCTGGCTAGAGCAGGGGACCCTCCGATGCCAAAGTCAGGCTAGGAATCTGGATCTTATAGTATTGAGGGGGTTTGGGAGAGAGTTTTTTGTGTACCTTTCACCTTTGGAGTCTCTCTTATTTATAGGAGTGGGAGGTCTCAGTGTAAGGGGATTCTCTCTTAATTTTCCAAGAGATCTGATTTAGGTGATATTTTGTTTACGGATACTTCCCAATCCTTAGATTTTCAGGACCGGGAATCCTTTTACAAGATTCTTGGGACGGTGTTTAAGATTACACCGTCTCTCCTTTGTTTGGCTCGATAGATTCGTAATCTCGGCTGGCTTACAAAGGAGGCTTTTTGCCTACTGTCGGACGAAACTGAGCCGGTTCAGGACCGATATTTTTCTTCTATCCGATAGCTGATACCACAACCAACCCTACATAGGTCGGTTTCATGAATCGGTCAAGTGGATTTCCGTTTTAGGGCCTTTAATAGGTCCCTTTAGATATTACTGCCACATTAACTGGGTCAACTTGATGTGTCTTATACTTACCTAAGGCTCTCAACTCTCAACTTCGGTCGGGATTCGTTTCCCACAAATCCGAACAAGTCTTTCCTTTGGCTTTATCTTGATCGGTCTTTCCTTAAATAAAGTTTATTTATTCTGAGTTCATTTACATCCTCATATTCCCTTGATTATAAAAACAGAGTACAATCAATCAACGCAATGAATGAAATAAAAGACAGTTCAGTGGCAATTTTAGCAGCATTTCGATGCTTTTAATGTTCATCGCAAAGGCAGATGACTTGTGCAGACTTGAAGTCCATGATTTAGTTATATGATAGGCATTGATCATCTTTCCATTTATCCTTTCAGTCGTATGGACAAACTCTTCTTTCTTCTGGAATTCTCTTCTTGTACTTCACATTTTTTTCATTTTCCTCTGAAGGTAGAGCACACAACAGATTCCTCAGAAAGTGGAGCACACAAAACCTTAAAACATGGAGCGCACAACCCTTGAAATATGGAGCGCACAACCCTTGAAATGTGGAGCGCACAAACCTTAAAATGTGGAGCATACATCCGTTGAAAAGTGGAGCGCACAGCCCTAGAAACGTGGAGCGCACAACCCTTGAATTGTGGAGCACACAACGGATTCCTCTGAAACTGGAGCGCACAAACCCTTGAAACGTGGAGCACACGACTCTTGAAATGTGGAGCGCACATCCCTTTAAATGTGGAGCACACAACCCTTGAAATGTGGAGCGCACATCCCTTAATGTTAGATAGAACCCCATAGGAAATGGCACACAACACTTGTCTTAAGACAAAAGGCCATATGAAATGGCGCACAACACTTGGTGTTAGGACAAGAGGCCATAGGAAATGGCACACAACCTTGGTGTTAGGGCAAGAGGCCATAGGAAATGGCGCACACCCTTGGTGTCAGGACAAGAGGCCATAGGAAATGGCACACAACCTTTCTCTTTCAAAAATATGTGCACAAAGCCTCTTCTTAGGACAATAATCCATACAAAGTGGCACAAAATGAAACCTTCCTTGAGATAAGAAGCCACGCAAAGTGGCACACCAAGTCTCCTTTCTACAAGTGGCACACAATGGCTAGGCGTTGGGACAAAACACCTTGGAAAATGGTGCACAATGGCTGTTTTGCGGACAAGTGCCCACTAAAGGTGGCGCACAAAAGTTGGTTGTGTGGATAGGTGCTCTTTCAAGGTGTTGCACAACACTTAGTTGTGTGCTGCATGTACCCCCTTGCGCACAACACTCTTCAAAAGGGAGGTGGACAAGCATCTCTCCACTTTCTTCTCCCCCAATTTCTCTCCTTCTTGTTTCTTGTCCAAATAAGGAGTGAGGAGGGGTATTTATAGGCCTCCTAGGTTCCTCTCTTCCTTACATAGTGGTGATCACCACCACTTCCTCCTTCATACAACTTCCACCCTCCTTCCTTACATAGTGGTGTTCAACCACTTTTCCTTAAATGATGGTGTACCTCTCTTTCTAAGACAAGAACCTCACTTCCTCCCCTCATACAAGGCAACGCCCGTCCACTCTTTTTTACCAAAATAACTATATCCACTCCTTTTTACCAAAATACCCCCATTCACTCATTTTTACCAAAATATCCCCATTCACTCCTTTTTATCAAAATACCCCCATTCACTCCTTTTTATTAAAATACCCCCATTCACTCCTTTTTATCGATATAAGGAGTGCACAACCCTAGGAAGGATCTGCACCATGGAATTCTCTGACCAATGCAATGGACATGTAATGAGATGAAATATTTTTTATGCCTCAATAGATGCCCCATCGATCCTTCTTTGATTAGTTCATGAAATCAAATGGAGGATCGATCTTCTTCCGACTGAAGAACCGAATGAACTGCAATTGAAGAATGACTGAATGACCATGCTTGCATGGAAGACTGAATGATCGTGTTCGATCGAAAGACTTGAATGATCGCGTTCAAATGGAAGGCTTGAATGATCGTGTTCGAACGGAAGACTTGAATGATCGCGTTCGATCGGAAGACTTGAATGATCATGTTCTAACAGAAGACTTGAATGATCGCATTCGAACGGAAGACTTGAATGCCCTTAGCGAGTAGTTTCGAGCAAATGCTTCACTAGAGAGGATAAAATTCTCTTTCCATCAAAGAACGTCACTGTAACAGCTGAGGCGACTTCATCTTTAAGTAACTTGACTAGAGAACTATCTTTTAATACTACTACTTTATCAACGGTCTTTTTGATTAACTCTGGTAACTCTTTCATTGAACTCTGTGTCTAGGGAGTTGTTCTTTAATGCTACTCCTGCTGGAACAACTCTTTCGATTGTCTCCTTTATTCATGATCTACATAACTCAAGCTTTCGAATGATAGTCTTTCCTACCAAATTAATTGAAATTAGCATCTCCATATATCATAACTTTCCAATTTAACTTCATGAAGTATTTATAATTTTAAAATATATTGAAAGCTTCTTCTCTCTTTTAGGCTGATTGTAATATTCGCAATATGAGATTTAATCATTTCATCTTTGTGCTTGTGCTTCGCGCTACATTTGTTGCATCCTTTGGTCATTATATCGTGCTTTCACGTGTCATTTCCAACTCCAAAGGTTCAACCGCTGAGTCTTTTCTAGTTGGCATTTCTTCATAAACTGACTAAAAGTATATGTTCCTTGTACCTTTACTGCTTTTGGAAAATAGATAAGACTTTTCTCAGTTCCATTTAATAACTTTCTGAAGGACATAGAAGTTACTGACGATGATTCTATCTCTTTTGATAAACATTTATTTCTTGTCTCCATCAGATCCGGTACTTGGAGTCTTGCAATATCATTGCCAGAACAAATGAGAAGTTACGGCATCGGACCATATAACTGGGCCTTAATATAAAAATAACTCTTGAAAGTTCACACTAGATCATACTTCGTAATTCTCCAGTTCATACTTCTTATTATTGAGTGTGTTGGTGGGGTCATCAATATAACTTAGTGCACGATTATTGCCCAACTGATTGTGTCATATTGATTCAGCCACCGTGTATAAGAAATTATCAGAAAGACCAAGGCATGGATTACTTTAGGGAAATATATCATGCCCCCTCTCCAGGTCAATCTTCGAATAAAGATTTCTTTAGAAGATAATATTTCTGAAGTAAAGCCTGCTGATACCCTTGAAAGATGGATAATCTTTGCTGCTCTTTTCAAAGAATCCAAAGAATATATCTGAATCTTTTGATGGCCCAGAAGAGAATGATAATTCTTCACTAATTTATTCTCTACTGCCTTTGAGAATTTTGTGAGATAATATTTCTTTATCATCAAGAAGGAAAAAGATAAAAGACCTTGCGATCATTGTCAGAAGAATAGATATACTGCAATTGAAGGCTAGTAGTTAATCTTAAAGGTTTAAACCTTCGAATAAAGAACTGCTAATATTTAGAAGGCATTTGCCATTGCTATAAATTGAACCTGAATCAAAAGAAATGCATTTTTGTATATTGTTTAATCAATGTTTGAGATTTTCATCAGGCAATTGTATATTTGAGCATATCTATAGTGAAATATATATCTGCAGCATTTTAATGCACACATAGCTTAAGCTCTTGAATATTGGAGCTAGCATACTTTTGACTGACCATACTTTGACTAGACTTTTCTTTACTGAACTAAACTTGACTGAACTTGACTTTACTGACTGGACTGGACTTTACTAACTTGACTTGACTTGACTTGACTGGACTGGAATTAACTGGACTGGACACTTCACATAGTTTAGGATCTTGAGTAGTGGAGCAATCACATTTTTTTAGACTCATAAGTAGTTGGGGTCAGGTCTTACGTGAATGGTCTCTCTAACTCTCATGAGTTCTCTATACTTATTGTGGCCGGGGAGTTCACAAACTACGATCCATCAGAGGGTCCTTGTAAAGCTACCGGGGCCGTGAAATTAGTGGGATTTATGCACAGGGTTGGCCATAGTAACTCTCTAGAGTTCGCGAGGTGAGTAAGGGTACCTTTAGTACCAAATCCAAGGCCACCAGTCCATTAATGAGGGGGTATTTTGAGACCCTGTGCTCATGAGTTACTACTGAAATCAAGCCAGGGATCTGGAGGGTCTTATTCTTCTCCTTATTTTTCTTCGTCTGTAAGTTCGGACTCATTCACAGGAGGGTATTTTCATCCTCGTCCGTGACACCGTCAGAGAGCTTACAGACGGCATTGGTCTCACACGTGACTGGCCATTGAGGACTTTTTGGACTTTTTAGCCTTTTAGTCGCTGGCTTCATCCACTACCCGCATGGGTATACATGTGATGTGGCCTATATGGGTTTTTAAGGGTCGTTGGCTCCACAATGCTGTCCTAAATAATATATAGGACTTATGCGTAGTTGGCTGTATAGGGCTTGGCTAGGCTGCCTTAAATAATAAACTGCTATCATTGACGTGATTGGTGATCGTACAGACCTTGCTGAAGATAATAGATCGATAACTGAAGATAACAAATCAGTGATTAATATATCGCCCCTACTGTTGTTGCTGATATTATAAAATTTGGTCCTAATGGAGCTTCAACTTGATAATAATATCAATTTCGATAAACTTCGATAATAGAATAATTTTCATGTTAGTGATAGGGTGATGGCAATAGTAATTTTGTTAATCCAATCCAGCAATCATTGTCGATGCTCGACAATAATAATATACTTTAACTTGATGTGCTTGGGAATCTGTCTTTTATTCATGTATGACATTGGCATTCTGAGACTCGGCATTCTGAGACTTTGGTATTCTTGGACTTTTAACAATCTGAGACTTTGGCCTTCTTGGTATTCTGCTTATGTTGCCCCCTTTTGATTTTGAAGTATTATGCTAAGAATCTTCGAAATCAAAATTGTAATTATCTTTAAGGATGACCTATTTTGTATGCTTTTATCTACCCCCTGAATAATTACGTCGTGAATCTTTTGAGTCAAAATGCCGTGAATCTTCTTGGTATTCATGGATGATATATTTTGCTGAACTGGCAAGTATATTGATGAAAATTTACCCCCATGGTGAATATACTTGTCTTGCTTTCTTCTTTTATGTTCTTCCTTCTATAGAGTGAATATTTTCAATCATGATCATATGTCATTACTTTCTCTCTTATTTCATATATCTTGTTGGTGACAATTTTACTATCATCGATCATCTTCTGTAGAATACATATCTTTCCCTTATTTGCTTCATTTCCTTTAAATGTTTTAGCCATGACAATTCGATTTTCTGTACAACTAGCAATTGATTCATTGTACAAAGTATGTCATTTTCTTCAATAGTTTATTTCCTACAGTCCTTGAATTGTCTGAGCCCTTTCTTTATTTTCTTAATGGTAGAACCACCCATGTTCTCTTCTTTTTTTTTCAGAATTTCTTCTCGTTCATTTTGACGATTTTTCATCTTGCTTTTCTTTCTTCGGCAATATCTTTTGCTGCTCTCTTAGGATTTTGAAATAGCCAATTCATATGAGAGTTGAGCAGCTTTACTTTGATTCTTTCTAAATTGCCAACTTTTATAATCAAATATTGAAGGATCCATATATTCGGATCACTGAGTTCTAATGTAATGTCTAGTTTTATGCATTCTATTTGTAACTTAACTTGCTCTTCTACTCTGGCAAATTGCTAACACGATGCCCCTAGGGTTCTTCATTGACTGATGAATTCGTTAATTGATTCGTCTTCTCACTGAAGAGCAACGACTAATTTAGTCGAACTAACTTCTTATCTGAAGGCTTTCCTTAGGGTTCACTATTATTCACAGCATTCACTATTGGAAAATTAAGGACTTCTTCAGCAACATGCTCATCTGGTGAAGGCTGATTAACATCTGCTGAAAATTTTTGTCTCTTTATGCTTCGAATGTACTGATATCGAAGGAAAAGGTGAAAACTGCATTGTTGATGTCGTCGAGGAGGATGAACTGAGTGAGTGAGGTAAAACTACACCTCATAGTATTGCGCATCATTGACCTATTATCCATACTCGACAGGATGGTACTCCTTGTAAAAGAGGATCGAACCCTTCATTTTTTAGATGTCACTATTATCCGTCTTTTATCATCTTACTGTGCTACCGGTGAAGCAGGAACTACTCTAGACATCACCTGACCTTGTCTATCCCTGATCGCAACTGATTTGATCTTCTCCGATACTTTCTGATGGAAATCCGTTGGGTGTGAAGTAGACAATCGCATTAGTCCAGAGAAAATTCATTGCGGTATACCTGTTATTTAGAACAGAGTGTTAGTTATTTTAATTAAATAAAATTGTATTATGTTTTTAGAGATGAAGGGGAGGATGTTCCCACTGAGAGTCGCCATTTTGGCATATATACAATGCCAAAAAGTGATAAATGTTGTCTGAATATTTTATAAGTATCATTAAATAATATCTCTAGCGGAGTCGCCATTTTGTTTCGAACAAGAAATAAAAGCATTTGATTTGGGAGAATTCATTCAATGATAATAAAGAAAGAATGAGAGAACAATGATAAAAAAGTTTATTCATTCTGAGTTCATTTACATCCTCATATTCCCTTGATTCTAAAAACAGAGTACAATCAATAAACGCAATGAATGAAAGAGAAGACAATTTAGTGGCAATTTTAGCAGCATTTCGACGCTTTTGATGTTCATCGCAAAGGCAGATGACTTGTGCAAACTTAAAGTCCTTGATTTGGTTGTATGATAGGCATTGATCATCTTTCCATTTATCCTTTCAGTCGTATGGACAAACTCTTCTTTCTTCTGGAATTCTCTTCCTATACTTCACATTTCCTTCATTTTCCTCTAAAGGTGGAGTGCACAACAGATTCCTCTAAAAGTGGAGCGCACAAACCCCTGAAACGTGGAGCGCACAACCCTTGAAATGTGGAGCGTACAACCCTTGAAATGTGGAGTGCACATCCCTTAATGTTAAGACAGAACCCCATAGGAAGTGGCGCACAACACTTGTCTCATGACCATTTTGTTTTGAACAAGAAACAAAAGCATTTGATTTGGAGGAATTCATTCAATAATAACAAAGAAAGAATAAGAGAACAATAATCACAAAGTTTATTCATTTTGAGTTCATTTACATCCTCATATTCCCTTGATTCTAAAAATAGAGTATAATCAATCAATGCAATGAATGAAAGAGAAGATAGTTCAGTGACAATTTTAGCAGTATTTCGACGCTTTTGACGTTCATCGCAAAGGCAGATGGCTTGTGCAAACTTGAAGTCCTTGATTTGGTTGTATGATAGGCATTGATTGTCTTTCCATTTATCATTTTAGTCGTATGGACAAACTCTTCTTTCTTTTGGAATTCTCTTCTTGTACTTCATATTTCCTTCATTTTCATCTAAAGGTGGAGCGCACAACGGATTCCTCTGAAGGTGGAGCGCACAAACCCTTGAAACATAGAGTGCACAACCCTTGAAACAAGGAGTGCACAACCCTTGAAATGTGGAGCGCACAACCCTTGAAACATGGAGCGCACAACCCTTGAAATGTGGAGCGCACAACCCTTGAAATGTGGAGTGCACTGTGCCCTTGAAATGTGGAGCGTACAACCCTTAAAATATGGAGCATACATCCCTTAATAGGGAACCCCATAAGAAGTGGCGCACAATACTTGTCTTAAGACAAAAATCCATATGAAATGGCGAACAACACTTGGTGTTAGGACAAGAGGCCATAGGAAATGGCACACAACCTTGGTGTTAAGACAAGAGGCCATAGGAAATGGCGCACAACCTTTCTCTTTCGAGAATATGCGCATAAAGTCTCTTCTTAGGACAATAGTCCATACATAGTGGCGCACAATGAAACCTTCCTTAAGACAAGAAGCCACACAAAGTGGCGCACCAAGTCTCCTTTCTAAAAGTGGCACACAATGGCTAGGTGTTGGGACAAAACCCCTTGGAAAATTGCGCACAAAGGCTGGTTGTACGGACAAGTGCCCACTAAAGGTGGCGCACAAAGGTTAGTTGTGCGGACAGGTGCTGTTTCAAGGTGGTGCACAACACTTGGTTGTGCGCAACATGGGTTGTGTGCCGCATGGACCCCCTTGCGCACAACACTCTTCAAAAGGGAGGTGGACGAGCATCTCTCCACTTTCTTCTCTCCCAATTTCTCTCCTTCTTTTCTCTTGTCCAAATGAGGAGTGAGGAGGGGTATTTATAGGCCTCCCAGGCTCCTTCCTTCCTAAAACAGTGGTGATCACCACCACTTCCTCCTTCATACAACTTCCACCCTCCTTCCTTACATAGTAGTGTTCAACCACTTTTCCTTAAATGATGGTGTACCTCCCTTTCTAAGACAAGAACCTCACTTCCTCCCCACATACAAGGCAACCCCCATCCATTCTTTTTTACCAAAATAACCCTATCTACTCCTTTTTACCGAAATACCCCCATTCACTCCTTTTTACTGAAATACCCCTATTCACTCATTTTTACCAAAATACCCCCATTCTTTTTACCAAAATACCCCGATTCACTCCTTACCGATATAAGGAGTGCACAAACTTGGGAAGGATCTGTACCATGAAATTCTCTGACCAATGTAATGGACATGCAATGAGATGAAATATTTTTTGTGCCTCAACATTAGGGTGCCAATGATCCACTTGTAGCTTATCAGGATGTTTCCTTACTTGATTTAAGAGATCTAACTGAAATCAGAGTCCTATCTTATCCTGCTAGAGAGAGAGAGATGGTTAAATCTCTGAACTTCTCATTGATCTAGCCTTAATGGAGGATGGTTGTGGAAATTTGTAAGGGATTTCATCACCCAACCATGCCTAGGAGACAATGGCAAACAAAAGGATTTACCAATCCCACTATCTCAATAAAGAAGAGAAGATACTCAAAGCTATCACGGATCTACTGTAATTTGAGTCACAATAAACCATTAAAAACTGAAAGTATTCCTTAAAATCAACTGGAAATCAAAGAGGTTTCAACAGGAACAAGAATCAAAGTGAGAAAAACATCCCAAAAATGGTACAAGCTTTAACTCTTAGCCCTAGCTAAGAGGTCTAGCCAACCATAGACACGATTGGATCTAAAACCTTAGATGAAAGCAATAAAAACAAACTAGGAAAGAAGAAAAAATCTTGGGAGGCTCCTCCACCCTTTGGCTCTGCTCCTTGAAACACTAGATATCCTTAAAGTTCTTTAAAAATCCCTATTTATAGCCTTGTCCATGCAAAATTGCAAAACGGCCTCAAATTTACATAGTCTACATAACTCGTTCGATGGCATCAAACAACCTTTAATACTATCGAATGTAACTTTTAAACAGGAAGTCACGCCCTTTTGTGTTGCATAAGTTCTTTCATACTGCGTAAATTTTCATGTCATCCAACATGTCTTTAATGTCATCGAGTAATGTTCGAGTGTTCGAGAATGTGTCCAAAACAGTCCAGTGAGTTACTCCAATAATCTTCAGAAAATTTGACGCCATCGAATAGGCTTCGATGTCATTGAGCAGCACTTCGATGTCATTGAGTAAGTCTTCCAGTCATCGAGAATTGCATCCAATATGTCCAGCAACCAATTAGATTGTCATGTAAATCTTCGGTGTCATCGAATTGTGTTCGATGTCATCGAACAGTGGTCGATGACATAGTCAGTGTGAATTATGTGCTTTGTTCTTTCAACTTCCTTCCTTCTCTACTTAGTTTTCTTGAATCTTGGGGTCTTGAGATCTTCACTCTTGGTTTCTTAAGATCCATCATTTGCCTTGGTGATTCTTGAGCATCAAATCCATTTTTTTATCAATATTTTCAATCCAAGCTCTTAAATTCACCTTGTAACACAAACATGTATAAAATATACCATTAAGCATTATCATGTTCACAAAACCAAGATATAAATGGGGGAAAATATGAAATATTTGACACTCAACACACTCCCCAAACAGCATTTTGCTAGTCTCGAGCAAAACATGCGTGACATAATCTTTAATTTTCAATGTACAAATTCCTTTTAGAAAATAATCTTTTGTGTAAACAAGTATGAATGAGTATAATCCAAAGAGGCGAGAGTGAGAATTCGAAAACCTAGAACCAAATCAAACAAGTAATCAATCAAATAGGTTTTTCATCAATCACTTAAGAGCATAAGTTCATATATCCAGTTTTTCCAACGTGCTCACTGAATTTCAACTTACTTCCCATAAAAGTACTATCTTTTCATAATGTTAGCCATGCTCATCACTTCAAGATTAATCGAATAATCAAGTACTGATTTCGAACTTATCCCATTTTCCTTCATTTTCCAGTTTTTGATTTTATATCGACGATCACTTGTATTCATTTAGTCTTTTCATTCTTTTTTAGATTTTACATTCTTTCATTCTTTTCCAGTCTTTTCATCATACATGACCTCTTTGTCGATCTCCTATTTTTTAACTGGTTCTTTTTATCTTTTAAGGTGGATAAAACTCTCCAAACTCAATTGTCAACGTCTATTGATGATTCACATGCTAACAATCGAAAGTGTAAATGCGGTAAAGACCACTTTAGTTGAAGTAGGAATATGCCAATATGTCCTAGAGAGGGGTGAATAGGACTTTTAAAGTTTTTATGGTTTATTTAAATTCCTATTGCACTAATCTTAACAACAAGCTCATATTAGGATTACTCAAAAGTAACTCTACTAGCTTCCAAGCCCGGTAGAGGATCCAATCACAAACTATTTAATAAGTGAACAATAGGCAAACTAGTTTATGATGGATATGACTGTGTATGTGTGTGAGGTGTGATCTCAGATATTCAAATATGAAAATATTAAAGCAAATCAGACAAACCAAAGAATAGCAATCTCAAACATAGTCATTTTTACAGTGGTTTGACTACTTGTCTACTCCACTCCTGGTAACCGCACTCAACCCTTGAGTGTACCGAATTTCACTAAGGAGGTTTCACAGTGGTTCACCTCAAACCTAAGGTTTTAAATCAGGTTCACCTTCAACCTTTACAACCTATATTGAGGCTGACTGTTTATGCTCTCATGAGCAAGGGTCAATGCAACACACCCACTTTTAGGCACACTGGCCAAGGATCTTCCATAAGACCCTAATTGAGGTTTCACACGGTTCACCTCTAACCTAAGGTTTTAGATAGGTTCATCTTTAACCAGATGTTTATGTTCTCCACAAAGTAAGGGTCCACACAACACACCCACCACGTACACTCCCGCCAGAGGCCTCCTACGAGGGCTTGTAATGGTGAGAAACACCTTAGACCCAATCCTACAGAGGAATGATCAAAGGGTCCTTTGAACTCTAGTTACTTACAGATAAGTGGATGAGTCCCATTCAGCTTGTTGATGAAGATCTCCTCATTTGTTGATGAAGAATCTTTTGCTTCCTTAATCCATAACTCAAATAATGTACTAATATATGGCGACAGGTTAGGTCAAGGTTATGATGGAATCCTACTCTCTAAATGTTTTCCTATTAGGAAGATAGAGCAATTCCAATCATCTATGCATTCAAGGCATCCCAACTTAATGATTTATCATTAAGGTAGTAGTTGGAGGATCCTTCAATGTGGAAGTTCATTCCCCAATCCACTCTATTGAATATCAATGATGAGGGTGGATTCGCGGATAAACTCCCTTAAGAGAAAGGGCTTTAGGTATATGATCTAAGGTAAAACACTCAAAAGCACTCTCTTCTTTCTCTACCAGCAACAATAGACAAGCTCTTTATACAGGCAAAAGGTTCCAATGGATATAAAACAATCACATTTATGACAGAGCTCGATATCATCGAGCGGGGTCAATATCATTGAGCGTATACTCTCGATTGTATCGACTGGCCTCTCGATGACACAAACTCAAATGTCATATGCTTTTGAAACCTTTTGCCAGCTGGTTGAGGGAATCGAAACACTTATCGATGTCATCAGATTTTAAACTCTGATATCATCAATGAGAGGTTCGATTCATCGACACTTGAAAATAAGAGAGGCTTGTTATAAAATATTTCAGGTTTACAAGAATGATCGAGGGACCTTCGAGATCATCGAAATTTGAATGTCGATGATATCGATAGAGTGTCGAGACATCGATAAATCTAAAGGATTTTCGTTTAAGCTTGCTGGACAGTTTCTGTCCTTGTTCGATGCTATCAAAATCGTACCGATATCATCGATATTTGAATATCGATTCTATCGAGTGCTCATCAATCGTAGATAAACAATACCGAAATAATTTCTAGAGAACTTAGTCGCCCATGACAGATAACATCGAGAGCCTTCTGATATCATCGAGATTTGAACTTCGATGGTATCGAGAATGACTTCGATATATCGATGCACATGTGATTTTCTTAAGAAAAACAGGGGCATCGGAGATCTGTCTGTTGATATTACCAAGTCACTTTCAATGGAGTCGAGATTCAAATATCGATGATATCGATATGTATATCGATACATCGATAAATTAGTCCAGATGAGTATGCGGTTGCTGGACATATTTTGTCCTCATTTCGATGATATTATTTAAGCATTGAGGACATCGATAGTACAAGTCAATTCGATCGAGAAGTGTATTGATAAAATTGACAAAGCAAGAAAACTTAGAGAATTTTTTGATTTTGAAAAAGTTTTCTCAACTTTAAACCCTGTGATGTTCTAGTTTGTTTTAAGGGTTTATATACCTGATGTTTTGGGACATGGGATGTGAGGCTTAGATTTACCTGAGGCGAGCTTACACACATCCCGGTTGAGGCAGACGCTTGAATTGATCTTCCTATGAGGCTCTGCAGTCTGTCTGACTCAACACTCACGCTAATTGACAAACCAGGGCACTTTCAGAAAGTTCTAGCATAATTCACAAAAAGCAAATTGAATGTGTTTTGTGATTTGGATTAACATGATATTCAAACTTCCTCTTAATTAATTGAGTGCAAGAACTGTAAGTGATAAGTCATTTATTTGATCAAACTCCACCAATTCAAAATTCAATCTCTATCTCATCATCATACTCAAAACCTTCTTAAGGACGCAAACTATCGTCTGTCAAAGGTTTTGAATTAGAAAAATTGAAAATTACTAAAATTTTTGCTCAGAGACTAATAAAATACTGATTAGTTTACCTAATCCACACCCCAACCTAAAATCTATATTGTCCTTAATGTAAAGGAAATAAGCATGTAATGCAAAAGTGGCAATGAAAATAAATGAGAAGTAATGGAAAGGTAGTACTTGAAGAAGGAATTTCGAGGCTTTTTTCAAGGATCTCAATGTGAAGATGGGTTAGCACAAAGACTAAATAAAAACAAACTATCATAATCCTAAATTTTATGAAAGGAATAAACCTAACTACACCTCTATCAGACTAGGAGGTCAATCCTAGTAAACATGACCAGTCAGAGGTATGGACATGTCCTCTGAGTGAAATTTCATAACAAATGGCTTTAACCAATGTCCATTCACTCTGAAAGTAATACCATTTGTTGGATTTTTTTATCTCGACGGCCCCATAAGTATAGACATTAGTAACTATGAAAGGGCTTGTCCAACAAGATCGGAGTTTACCGGGAAAAAGATGTAACCGAAAATTGTACAAAAGGACTTTTTGACCGGTCAAGAATGATTTTTGAAGGATGTTCCTGTCATGGAATACATTCATCCTGTACTTGTAAATTCTCGAGTTTTCGTATGTGTCATTCTAGATTTTCTCGAGTTCGTTTAATTGAAGTTTGCATAGCAAGCCAGCGTTGTCCAAGTTAAAGTTTAGATTTTTAATAGCCCAGTAGGCTCCATATTCAAATTCCATAGGCAAATGGAAAGCTTTCCCGTGGACAAGTCTAAAGGGAGACATTCCAATTGGGGTCTTGAAGGCAGTACGGTAGGCCCATAAAGCATTGGTTTGGCGGATTGACTAATGCTTGCGATCACGGTTAACTGTTTTCTCCAAAATATGTTTAATCTCCCTATTGGAAATTTCAACTTGCCCACTTGTCTGCAGGTGGTATAGAGTGCTCACCTTATGAGAGATGCCATATTTCTTCATTAAGTAAGCAAATGGCCTATTACAAAAGTGTGAACCTCCATCACTAATGATGGCTCGAGGTGTTCCGAACCGGGAAAGGATGTTTTCTTTTAAGAATTTATTAATCATACGATGGTCATTATTTCGACGCGAGATCACTTTGACCCATTTAATGACATAGTCTACTGCTAGCAAAATTTATAAGTTCCTAAAAGATTGGGGGAATGGCCCCATAAAATCGATGCCCCAACAATCAAATGCTTCAATCATCAGAATGGGATTCAGTGGTATCATATTTTGATGAGACAATGCTCCCAATTTCTGACAATGCTCATATGCCTTGCAGAACTCATGAGTGTCCTTGAACATAGTGAGCCAATAAAAGCCGCACTGTAGGATTTTGGCCATTGTCTTTTTAGCAGAAAAGTGACCACCACAGGCCTGAGAATGACAGAAGGAGATGACACTTTCATGTTCATTTTCTGGCACATATCTCCTTAGAATTTGGTGTGGATAATATTTGAATAAATACGGGTCATCCCAAAAGAACTTACGTACCTTAGCGAAGAATTTTTTCTTATCTTGTGCAGTCCAATGAGTCGGCATGAAACCTATGGCAAGATAATTTGCAATATCACCAAACTAAGTGTTGATGCATAAAAATGAAGAATCAAGAATGAATCAAAAGGAAAAATTAAAAGAAGATGCATAGAAATAATGTAAAGGAAATGAAGAAAAAAGGACAACTCATAATGTATACACGAATCCGCACAAACCATTTTAGTTGCGCGGGACCACTCAAAGGACATGATTGGTTGTGCGTTCCTACACAACATGGGTGATGTTAAAATGATTTGGACGGTTAGATCTAATGAAAAGTGGACCCGTAACACAAATATCGAGGGTTTACATGTGTGGAAGCCTATAAATACCCCACTACCTCTCTCATTTGGACACATCGAAGATTACGGAGAAGGTCAGAGTTCCAGAGAAGAAGACTTCGAAGGTATCGAGAAGAGAAGAAAGAAAGAGGAGCAAGGAGGCTTTGTACCTGGCCACGCAACAACATGGTGTTGTGTGAACCCCCGCAACACCTTGTTGTTGCATAACAATGAATACAAGGAGGCTAGAATGCTGTTGAAATGATCAAACGGAATTTGATCTTTCTTCCATACAAGAATGTGAGCTCAAGAAGGAGATATAGGATGATCATATCTGCACACTATTCCTCTCAATGAGATTAACAAATTACAAGTCAAAATGCTGTTGGATTTGATATTCAAACTCTTTTAATACATCTATCTTGGATAGTCTATCTTAGAATCAAGGGAAATTAAAGGATGTAAATGAACTCAGAATGAATAAATACGATGATTGTTCTCTTTTTATTCTCTTTGTTATGATTAAATAAGAAAATTTTCCATTCTTGTTGAAACAAAATTATTGCTCTGCTGGGAACTATTGTCTTATTTAAGATTAACATAGAGAAAATTTCGAGAATTTATCGTAGTTTATCGTCTTACCAATGCCAAAATGATGACTCTCAATGGGAACATCCTCCCCTTCATCTCTAAGATAGAGTATTTTATCATTCAAATACTAATTGTGGTTTCATATTGTAGTTTGAAGGTTACAATATAAAACTTCAAATTATGATCGATGGAAAACGCAACAAAGAAGACGAATTTCTACTTCACAGCGACAGGGTTTGTGGTCGAATATGCAATAAATCAACTTGTAGATCATGAAGCTCAATCTACTGCAAGCAAAAGCGATAAGCCCCAACGTATGGCCAGAGTCATAATCACTTCGCCACTAGCGTAAGAGAACAATAACGACTGGGTTTTTGTATCATCCCGAAGAACAAGGGCCAGAAATGCAGCAATTGTCAGGATGAATTCATCTCCACATAAAGTTAGGGGACCAATAACACAGAATACTACTAAAAATAATCTTGAACTCGCCCCTCTGGCTCTATACCCAGGGAAATCCTTGCCCTCTCTGACATCACAAGATTTTCCAGTACTACCTATTATGAAGACTCCATGGACGAGAAAAGAGAAAGGAAAATCACTGATGAATAATGCAGTTTCTGTTTCACTTCAAGATACTGCTCGACAAGAAATATCACAGTCGGCCGAATTCAACCGAAATACGGAAGATCCGAATGGAACCCCTCTCTCAATAAGCCCCATAATACCCGGATACTCTACTCCTACAACTGCCTCTTAAGACAATACGGAAGCCGCCATGTGCATGGCAGCAACCAATCAAGGTCCACAACTGACCACTGAAGATTGTATGGCCGACATGACACAAACACAACGAGCACTGATGGAAGAATGTAGAAGTCTTCGAGAAGCCTTGGCTACTTTAGCTCACGATGTGGCTCGGATCGTAGTCCCTCTGATGATGGCCACCACGAATGAACAAGAACAACAACCTAAAGGCTCTCAGCCACCGAGGGCAGGATCGCATGGATCCGCTACTGCGACAAGAGTAATAACTCAAGAAGAAGTATGACAAATGGTTGTAGAGGCTGTTAGAATAGAAAGAGAATGTGAGAATATTGGAAGGTTTCGATATAAAATGCCATATCCAAGAGAAGCGGACAATGTACCTTTCCCGGCAAAGTTCAAACACCCTGATTTCCAAAAATTCAATGGCGATGGGTCCTTAGATGAGTATCTTATGACCCATGAGATGCCCGAAAATCCCTGTCACTCATCATCATCAGTGACGATGGTGGGTTTGACATGGGCAGATAGTCGTGCCGTTGGTTTTGACATCCCCCCCCCCTTTTTGTTTCGGACAACGACTAGAGGTCGAAATTTGACGAGAAAAGAAAACTGAAAGAGGACAGAGGAGAGAGATAGCCGAAGATCTCGGTAGACCACCGCCTCTCCTCCAACCGGTGTTACCTGAGATCCCAACAGAAGATCTTGGTAGACACCGCAACACGAATCTCTTCGACATCTCAGCCAAGATCTTGGAGAATATCTATGACATACTCGGGATTCGAATCCCTCTAAGGTACGTCCCTATTAAATAGGAAAATCTCCTCTACATCATCGCCTATCCTCACTTATAAATAGGAGCACCCCTAATGGTGAAAGGTACACAAAATTTCTAGTACAAAAATCTCTCTTTGACTAGACCTAGATTCCTTACGTCTCTTAGGCATCGGAGGGTCTCCTGCACTAGCTAGGGTCTCATTTGTCCATCCCTTACATAGGTGCACAAAGGCCCAGGGAAGGCTAGCTAGATTTCTACATCAACGGATGTTGCCAGAAAAGATTACCCCCAAAAAGTGAATTTTGTATTCCTAGCACTTGTTTCTTTCAATAGCTGGCAGCCACACCGTGGGCTATTCTTATATATGTTGGCGATGAATGTTGGCCACCGAGAAAAATGTACTAGGGATGCCCCCTTTTCATGTGATGTGTCCATCAATTTTTTTCAGATTATCATAGGATACAAACATAAAAACAATGAAGATTCAAAGCTTAAGCGGGCCACATCATCAAAGACAGCAGGAATTGATGCTACTGTATAAAACTTCTTAAAGTCACGTAAGGCTCTGATTAAGGGATGCGGATTGCATACTAAGTAACTCAGCATGCTAAGCGTACTGAGTAAACTCCATGGGGTCTACCATGATTTACATATTTTATCCACTCCATCCATCGATTTTAAAAGATAATTTGAGGGCTCTAGACCAAAAACAAAGTATATCCAAACCTCAAGTGGACCTCACCACGGGAAACAATGTGAATTGAAATTATACCGTTGAAAATTTCTTGGGGGCCACAGAAGTTTTAGATCAATCTGTTACTTGTGTTTTCCTTTCATCCATGTCTGTGTGATCTTATGAACAGGTTGGATGACAAATAAACATCACTGTGGGGCCTACCAAGGTTTCAATGGTGGAAGTTATTATTCCCACTGTTTCCTGTGGTGTAGTCCACTTGTGTTTTGGGCATGCTTCAATTTTTGGCTCAACCAGTAAAATTAGTTGGAAAAATGGATGTACGATATGGATAACCCACACACGTTCATGGTAGACCCAACTGAGTTTACTTAGTACGATGAAAGTGCACTGAGTAACTCAGTAGGCAATCTGATTTCTTGATTAAGCTAATATTTGTACTTTAATTTCATTCATGTGTGATCTTATAAATAGGTAAGTGGAAAAAAGCTTTAGGAAAATTTCAATGGTGGTTTGTTCAATCCCCACCACTTTCTATGATGTGATATAACACAAAAATCATGCTGGGACTAAAGAAAAGTTCAACATGTTGAAAGTTCCATTATGTAGTTAGCAATGTATTTGAGAGAGAAATCTGGTATCCTATTAGAAAGTTCTGTTGTGTAGTTAGCAATGTATTTAGGAGAGAAATTTGGCATATCTTGTCAGCTGGAGTCATTAGAAATGAGTGTGGATCCACTTTATCCTGGAAACAGCGAGCAACTGAATCCAATATTATTATTGGTCCACGTCACTTTAAGTGCCACATCACCAATTTTTTTAATATATTAAAAAAATTACATTTAATGAGAAGTCTAACGCCGTTAGATAGTTTCGTTTGAAAATCGGATTGCATACCGATTACAGTACGCTCTTGCTTTTATCGAACCGAGTGAACTCAATTGGGCCCACCTTGTATGTATGTAGTCTATCCAGGTCGTCCATCCATTTTTCCATCTAATTTAAGGGGTTGAGCCCAAAATTGAAGTATATCCAAATATAAAGTGGATCCTACCACAGTAAATAGTGGGGATAATGATTTCCACAGTTAAAACCTTGTTAGGCCCCATAGTGATGTTTATTTGTCATCCAACTTGTTCATAAGGTCATATAGGCATGGATGAAGAGAAAACACAAATATAAGCTTGATCTAAAGCTTTTGTAACCCCCGACAAATTTTCAACGGTAAACATTCAATTTAACTATTTCCTATGGTGTGGTCCATTTGAACATTTTATATGCTTCATTTTTGGACTCAAGCCCTAAAATTATCTAGTAAAATTGATGGATGGAACGGATAAAATACATAAATCATGGTGGAACCCATAGAGTTTACTCAGTATGCTAACGTAGTGAGTTACTCACTACGCAATCCACTTCCCTTCCATTATGGGATTTCAGTGCACAGGTTGAGCGCGAGAATTGCTACTAAAGTGATGTCACCTAGTTAAGTGGGTTCCACCATGATGTATCTTTTGTATCCACACTGTCCATTCATTTGGGGAGATCATTTTAGGGTATGAACCAAAAAATGAATCAGATCCAAAACTCGAGTGGGCCCCAGCACAGAAAACAGTGGAGAGAGTTATGCCCACCATTAAAAACTTCTAAGGGTCACAAAAGTTTTCGATCAAGCTAATATTTATGTTTTCCCTTCTTCAATGTCTATGTTAACTTAAGGTCCACAGTGATTTTTATTTAAGTTTTCATTTGGGGATTCCACGCACAGGTTGAGTAGCGAGACTCGCTACTAAAGTGACGTCGCATGGTTATGTCGGTCCCACTATGATTTATGCTTTGTATCCATACCGTCCATCCATTTGGAGAGATCATTTTAGGGCATGAGCCAAAGAATGAATCAAATCAAAAACTCGAGTGGACCTCACCACATAAGACAGTGAAGAGAGTACGCTCACCATTAAAAACTTCTAAGGGCCACAAAGTTTTTGATCAAGCTGATATTTGTGTTTTTGCTTCTTTAATATCTGTATTAACTTATGAACAGGTTAGATCTCAAATAAAAATCATGGTGGACCTTAGGAAGGCTTCAACGGTGGACATCACTCTCCTCACTATTTTCTATGGTGGGGTTCACTCCAGCTTTGGATCTGCCTCATTCTTTTATCATGCCCTAAAATGATCTCTCCAAATGGATGGACAATGTGGATACAACACATACATCATGGTGGGCCCCACAGAACTTGGTGGCGTCACTTCAATAACAAGTCTTGCTACTCAACGTGTCGGTACTCTAATTTCTTTCTTCTAAAATTTAATTAGGCCATGTCATCTCATGACAATTTTATAAGATAAAAAAAATTACAAAATCTGCTTGATTAGCAAGGAATATTAGTTGTGACCCAAAATGAGTGATGTCTGTAGGATCCTCGCCATGGGCCCACCTTGATCTATGCATTGTATATCTACTCCATCCATCCATTTTCTAATATTATTTTAAGACATGACCCGAATCGGTACTTGTGATCGGGTCAGATTCAGTCCGGATTAGTCTAGGCCAGACCTGGACTCGGATCGGGTTGGCATGCTAGACTCAGTACTGAGTCAGGTCGAGTTCGGGTCAGGCGTATTTCAAAACTGAATCGAGTTGGGTTAGCCCTAACTCGGTTTGAATCGACTCGAAGCCCACTTCTAACCATGATGGTTGCTTTTTTATCCACACTATTTATCCAATTTACCCACTTACATCAGGGCATGAGTCTAAAAATAGATAGATCGATATCTCAAGTTGACCACACCATAGAAAAAGTGGTTATTGAATACATACCATTACAAACTTTGTAGAGCCCAATGTAATGTTTATTTTCCATCGAACCAACTGATAACGTCACAAAGACATAGATGAAGAGAAATATAAATATCAGCTTAATCCAAAACTTTTGTAGCCCCCAGTAAGTTTTTAATCTTCTAATCATCCATGTTTCTTGTGGTGTGGTCCACCTGAGATTTGGATGTTCCTCAATTTTGTGCTCATGAACTACAATGATCTATAAAAATGGATGGATGGCGTAGATAAAATACATACATCATGGTGGATCCAATAGAGCTTTTCTAATAACACACAGTACTTCAGTTGGTGGTATATACTACCAGTGTCCCCTTTGTCAAAGCCACTTGTATGAGCAAATAGTCAGTGGCTCAAGTGGGCCATACTATGATCTTTTCTGGAAAATCAACTTGGATCACAAGGTGCATCACCCAATAGTATGGCCCAGCTGAGTCACTGACTATTTGCTCAAACAAGTGGCTTTGACAAACGGGACACTGGTAGTATATACCACCAACTACAGTACTGTGTGTTATTGGAAAAGCTTTATTGGCTCCACCATGATGTATGTGTTTTATCCACACCATCCATCCATTTTTACCGATCATTGTAGTTCATGAGCACAAAATTGAGGAAGATCCAAATCTCAGGTGGACCACACCACAAGAAACATTGGTGATTAGAAGATTAAAAACTTATTGGGGGCTACAAAACTTTTGAATCAGGTTGATATTTGTATTTTCTCCTCATCCATGTCTTTGTGATATTATGTAACACCCCACACCTCTGGTACACAGGTGTTACCAGTTAAACCTACATCAATGGAAATCCAAAGTCAATTAACCAAACAACTTATACTCGCTTCCAGTCATCGTTAAGCCACCCATCAGAGGCCCTATGAACTGAATTACACTCTACATTAGTCAAGGAGGTAACCTTGATCAAGCACCTTAAGTCTGAGTAGTTTCTAAATCAACTAATTGTAGCGATATTCTACCGATCGATCTTCAAAGGCTAGTGGATAGCCAACCAAGCACCACTATGTCTTAAATCAATAATAAGTTATTGAAATTAAGTATCAAACCAATCCATCCTTCAGATCAGCGTATATTAGGCTAAATAGAGCCTGAGACATGTGATACGGTCCACCTGGGCCTCACCTCCACCCCAAACTGAGCCAGGACCCCTAAGTGGGGTCCCCAAGCAGAATGGACTAAGTGGATTTAACACAACCATCATAGTGGACCCCACACGGTGTGTGAGTGCACCTCGTGTACTAGTGCACAATGTGCACTGGACAAATAGGGCGGGTCAAATAGGCTTCGACCACGCCTTCCACGAGAAATCAAATCCCTCCTGCCAAAAGTGACCGTTTAAATCTTACGGTTTGTAGCTTCCTAAGTGGCCCACCCTGGGCACTATAAGAACCATCTGAACCACTCATCGGGTTTGTGGGGTCCATCTGACCAAAATCGTATAAGGTTTCGTGCCCATGCATAGGAATGAGAAAGATTGGATGGAACCATTTGGAAACCTTCATTCAGCTAGGATCCAAGATGGTGGGCCCATCTGCGACCATTTGGGTGGCCCACGATCATGCCGATCAAGCCATCCCAGCCATCCACCTCCCATCCAAAGCCACACCATCCCATTTCCAGAAGTGGCCGAACAATGGCCTGCACCAAGGAAAATAAAAAGGAGTTTTCCTTTCTAAGAAAGCAGGACTGGTGTGATTTCAACCATTCTTTGGGCCACGTGGAGGAATCCTGACCCTTCTCTGCAAAGTGGTACGAGATAGTGGAGAGAAATACTCCATCTCTCGAGAAACTGATGAAAACCTATATATCTCAAGAGATATTCTGAAACTGACGTTTGAGGTCCAAAAATTGGGCCCCACACTAATCAGAGGTCCCATCTGGTCCGCTCAAACAGACTAGATCACATCAAAAAAATCCAGGGAGTGTTTTGCCCTTAACGACGACTCCATCTTCCCCATTAAACCATCTGACCCACGATCACAAGATGGGCTCCACTAGAGCTAAAATTGTGCTTCTCTAGTGGGCCAGGGCATTAGCAATCCATCCCTGGGATCGGATTGGACCCATGTACGACAGTTTTTCAATCACGACTGTTGTAAAGGTGGTTTTTCTCCTAAGCGTTGATGGCTTTTCTCCCTCTCCTATAAAAGGGTACTATTGCCCTTGGGATCTGCACCGGCGAGAGAGAGAGAGAGAGAGAGAGAGAGAGAGAGGGAGGAGAAAAGAGAGCTCCCTCTCCTATAAAAGGGTACTGTTGCCCTTGGGATCCGCACCGGAGAGAGAGAGAGAGAGAGAGAGAGAGAGAGAGAGGAGAAAAGAGAGAGAAAGGAAAGAGAGTGGGAGAAAGAGAGAGAAAGGAGTGAAAGGGAAGAATGAGTCTCTGCCGGGTGGACTCAGTGCGCACTGCACCAACTCGACCGGCATAAAATCGGACCGAGTTGGGTCAGTGCAGGCCTACAGCTCCACAACTAGTGAGGTTGGGTGCATGCATCCCATTCTGAGTTCGAGTCAAGCTCGACCGAGTTAGGTAATTCTTTCCCCTCCATCTTCTTAAAAGCTCCAGTCTAGGATGAAACCAAGCTTCAACAGGCCATGAAGACTGGTCAGAATCAGGCAATCATTCAGGCCAGAAATATGGGTTGAGGTTGGACTGAATCTAACCTACAAATAGGCCCTTGGTGGGCCATGGAAGAGAGATGAAAACAAGCTCTGACTGGGCCTAGATCGGAGCTAAAATTAGCCTTTAACCGGTCCACGAAGTGGGCTAGAATCAGCTCACGTTCTGAACCAAGTTCGGCCTCAGAACTGGATTAGAAGAAGAGCTGGGTTTTAGGTCGTGCAAGGGGCCAAGTGCAGCCTTGTAGCTGGGCTCAAAAATGACTTTCAGCTGGATCTTGTAGCAAGATTGAGAAACATCCTTCAAATGGCTCTTAATCAAACCAAGAATGCCTTCCAAACGGACCCTAAAGTTAGCCTGACACCACCTTCAACCTAAGCTGAAACGGCCTCCCAACTGGGCTGGAATCACACCCAGTTTCAGCCTCAAAATTGGGCCAAGATTTGCGGCAAAAATCTGACCTTCACTTGGGCCGCAATCTGCTTTGCAATGCCTCCCAGTTAGGCTAGAAAAATAGACTCAAACAGTCCTTTCAAACATACCCTTCTGTTGGGCCGTAAGCCACCTCCAGATGGGCCGTTTCCGACACTGATTGAGGTCCTCAGCTGGGCCCAAAACAACTTCTAAGTGAGCCACAAGTTACATCAGGTGGGCTGCACCACATTAAATTAGTGGGCCGCACTCTCTCAAAAATTAGGAGGGCCACACCATGTATAACCCCAGTGGGCCGCACCTCATAGCAGTGGGCCTTGCCCTGAAAACTCAGTGAGCCACACACTGGGACTCGCTTTAAAAATCAGTGGGCCACACCATATATGCAGCGGGCCGCGCTCGAGCAACAAGTAGGGCTGCCAATATGGGCCACACTGCTGGTCCAGCCCAATCCCATTTGAGCCACCTAATTGGGTCAGGCTAATCAACCAAATTTCATTGGGCCCAGGCCTTTTTGGGACCTCGATTTTGTCACTTAGTTTGGGCCAAACCAGACCCAATTTGAGCCTCAGCCTGGAGCAAATTCCTAGCCTAATCTGGATCGTCAGTGGGACAACATCTGATTGGCCTAGCCACTCTAGATCAGGCCCAAATGATCTTATTTATGGGCCCTTCCAAACCCCACAGATTTTTCATATGCTTAAAGCCTTAGGAATTGTGTCTAATGCAAACTAGTCCTCTAGGAAGCTGTTTGAGTAACTTGGGGCCACTAGCTACACGCGAAAACTCAGATCAAGGGCAGGACTACAACAACTCAGGTGAAGATTTTGTTCCCCTTAAGCTTTCCATCGCTAAACTAGATTGGGGATAGTCTTTTGTTGTAGTTGTAAATAAGTAGTTGCAAATGATACCCTAGGAGCGGATGATCATTTGATTTGTTTGCTTGAACACATGCCTTGAGATTATTAATCATTAGTTAATTACTATGTATTTCTTCGAGGGGATTAGTATGTTTGAACGTATGTCATAAGACTGGTTAATTGATTAGTTTACCTTATCACATGCCTTAGAAATTACTAAACCACTTGATTAGTTAGTTGGACACATGTCCGAGGATAAATCCAACCACTTAAACATAAGCCTTAGAATAGATAAAAATACTTGGTTAGTTCACTTAAACTTATGTTTTAGAATTAATCTGAATACTTGAATAGTTTAATTCATGCTTTAGGGTTAAATTGGAAAACTTGATCAGTTAACTTAATATATGCTTTAGGTAGATTTAAACACTTGATTTGTTGGCCTAATGTAGGTGTTAGAATTGTCCAAGCTACTTGGCTAGTTACCCAAATACATGTTTAGTTCATGCCTTAGAACTGATAAGTATGATTTCATGACTCTTGCAAATGTATGTCATGACTCTTGCAAATGTATGAGCTTTACCTTAAATTTTGAATCATGAACCTCCATGCCATACCCTTGATTAATGTATTGATTGCATGACAATGACACTTGAAATCTCTCTGGAAATCCCTACTCAAGGAGAGTCTGTACTTAGGGTGTAACGGAACTGATTGTGATAAGATTTGACCCTCAACATGGAGGTTATGATTTGTGGCATTTAACACATGGGATTTCACCATCTATGGAGTGACTCCGCTTACCTGACTATGGAATGAACCTTGCGACATTTATTATCACCGTTGTTTATGAAAGTGCCCTGATTCGTCAATTAGCGTGTGTTGAGTTGGCTAGACAAAGAAGCTCCATAGGAAGATCAATCAACCGTCTACCTCAACCAGATGTGTGCCCAAACTCGCCACAGGTAAATCTAAGCCTCACATCCCATGTCCCAAAACGCCAGGTAATTACCCTTAAAATTGATTATATATCATAGGGTTTTTGAGTTAGAGAACTTTTTTCAAAATTGAAAAAAATCTCTAAGATTTCTTCCTCAATCGATTTATCGAGAGACTATTTGATATAATTGAATAGTGCTGTCGATGTCCTCGATGACCAATCGATACCATCGAAATGAGGACAAAAGATGTCTAATAACCACATATATTTCTTGATGGATTTATCGATATATCGATATACCTATCGATATCATCGAACTTTGAATCTCGAGTCCATCGAAGTTGACTCGATAAAATCGACAACACATCAAATGTGTCCTAGTTTTCTAAGAAAAATTATAAAATCTTCTATATATCGAAGTTCTCCTCAATATCCTTGGAATTCAAATTTTGATGATATCGGAAGGACTTCAATGATATTGGCTTTGGACACTTTATTTCCAACAATATTTTTAGGTTGTTCTATCTTAGATCGAGGGTCACTCGATAGAATCGATATTCAAATATCGATGATATCGAGGCCGGGTCGATGACATTGAGAATGGACATAATCTGTCCAGCAAGCTTAACTAGAAAATCCTTTGGATTTATCGATGCATCGACAAGACTATCGATATCATCGACATTCAAATTCCGATGATATCGAGTGCGCCTCGATCATTCTTTTTAACCTGAAATATTTCAAAGGCAAGTCTCTCTTATTGTTCAAATGTTGAGAAATCGAACCTCATATCGATGCAATCAAAGTTCAAAATTTGATAATATCGACACATGTTTCGATGGCCTCGACCAGCTGGTAAAATGTTTCAAAAGTGTTTGACATTCGAGTTTATGTCATCGAGCGGCTAGTCGATGAAATCAAGAGTATACGCTTGATGATATCAAACTCTGTCATAAATGTGACCATTTTTTATCCGTTAGAACCTTTTGCCTATTTATAGAGAGCTTGTCCTTAGTTACTGGTAGAGAAAGAAGAGAGTGCTTTTGAGTATTTAACCTTAGATCATATACCCAAAGCCCTTTCTCTCATAGAAGTTCATCCTCCAATCCAACCTCATCATTGACATTCAATAGAGTGGATGGGGAATGAACTTCTGCATTTAAGGATCCTCCAGCTACCACCTTAATGGCAAATCATTAAGATGGGATGCCTTGAATGCATAGATGATTGGAATCACTCTATCTCCCTTATAGGAAAATATTCAATAGAGTAGGATTCCATTATAACCTTGACCCAACCCATCGCCATGTATTGGTACATTTTTTGAGTTGCGGATCAAGGAATCTAAAGTTCTTCATCAAAGGAGGAGATCTTTAACAATGCGCTGAAAGGGACTCATCTTCTTATATATAAGTTATTAGAGTCCAAAAGACCCTTATGATCATTCCTTTGTAGGATTGGGTTTAAGGTATTTCTGACCCCTTGCAAGCCATTGTAAGAGGCCTCCGGCGGGAGTGTACGTGGTGGGTGATTTTTGTTAACCCTTGCTCTGTGGAGAGCATAAATGTTAGGTCCTTTGTGTAGGTCCTTGACCAAGGTGGTCTAAAAGTTGGGTGCGTTGTGTTGACCCTTGCTCATAGGAGCATAAACAAGTGAGGTTCCTCGAGTGGATCCTTGGCTAGTGTGCCTAAAATCGGGTGCTATGTGTTGACCCTTGCTCATGGGGGCATAAACTACTAGCCTCGGTGTAGGTTGTACTGGTTAGAGGTGAACTTGATTTAAAACCTCTGGTTAGAGGTGAACCGGTTGGGAAACCTTCTTAGTGAAATCTGGTACACTCAGGGGTTGAGTGCATTTGCTGGGAGTGGAGTAGACAATTAGTCGAACCACTATAAAAATGACTATGTGTGTGATTGATGTTTATTTTTAATTACTTGTGTGATTTCATTAAATGCTTTCATATTTGATCACACCTTACACATGGTTACATATATCATAAACTCTGAATTGGCTTGGAAGCCATTAGAGTTACTTTGAAGAAATGTTGATTCATGCATATCTACCCAGGACAAGTTTGATAAGATTTTAAATAAGCCATAAATTTTTTTGTAAAAGTCCTATTCACCCCCCTCTAGGACATATTGGCATATTCCTACTTCAACTAAAGCAGTCATTACCACAATTTCAATTGGTATCAGAGCAGGTCTCTCTTAAAGGGCTTCACCGCCTAGAGAGTGATCTTGATTGAAGTTGGTAATATGGCCAAAGGAGAGGGCTCATCAGTCTTTAGACCTCCAGTATTTGATGGATCAAATTATGCATACTAGAAGGCTATATTGCACTACTTTCTGAGATTTTTGGATCATGATGTTTGTGATATAGTTGAAAGAGGATATCTGCCACCATCTGAATAAATAGTGCTTGACAATGGCCCAACTATCACCAAACCAAAATCCAAAGAAAAGTGGATAACATTCGATAAAGAAAACCAAACTGCCTAAGCTAAAGCAATGAATTCTATCTACTGTGCTGTGTCCCAATATATTTTCAATCAAATCAATATGTGTGGGACAGCCAAAGAAGCATGGGATTTGTTAGAAACAACCCATGAAGGTACAAGCACTGTGAAGAGATCTAAACTGCAACTCCTGATATCACAGTTCGAGAGTCTCAGAATGGAAGAGCATGAGACCTTCATGGAGTTTTTTATAAAACTGAATATCATTTGCAACTCCATGGGTGGATTAGGTGAGAAGGTTTCGGTCTCAAAAATCTGTAGAAAAATACTAAGATCATTACCGAAACAGTTCAATCCTAAAGTAACAACCATTGAAGAGTGTAGGAACATCGATGAAATAAAAGTAGAAGAACTAGTAGGTTCCCTACAAACATTTGAACTGCACTTCAAATAAACCCCTAAATCGAAAACTACTGTCCTCAAAACTTCAAAGAATACAACAAATGAGGACATTGAAAGTGAAAGAGAAAATGACGATGAGGAAGTGGCTTTGTTGGTGCAACAATTCAGGAAGTTCTTTCAGAAAAATCGTGGCCGTCCATTTAAAGGAAGAAAGGTGGACAACAAGAATTCTGCAGGTAAATTTGGTAAAAAGATCAAAGAACCACAATGTTATGCTTGTTAGAAGTTTGGACACCTGTCTACTGAATGCCCAAATAAAAAAACTAAGGGTCAGGCAATGGCTGCCACATGAAATGATACGGAAGAGTCAAACTCAGAATCTAGTGACTCAGAGAGCGATGGAGATCAGAAATCTTTGAAAATTCTTATGGTCTCCACTGCCCCAATCATTCCCATTGAAACTGAAAACAAGGAAGAACCACAAGCCACTAAATCATTTCCGTCAGACAATGAGGAAACTGAAAAGGAAGAAGAAGAAGAGCAAAATAAACTACAAGATGCTTACAATCAACTCTACATCCATAGCATCAATATAGTTAGAAGACTTGCTATATCTGAAAACAAAAAGGAATTACTGCAAAAAGATCTAGATAAAACCTTAGAAATTAATACACATCTAATCAATGATCGACAGCAATATCACTTAGATAATGATAGACTAGAAAGAATCAACAACTTCCTTAAATTCGAGTCTGAAAAACTAAACAAACAGGTTGAGCTATTAAAAGACAAAAACATGCTCCTTCAAAATGAAAATCATACACTCCTGTTTGATTTAGAAGAATCCAAAAAAATCGCTAAGCTAAACTATAAGTTTTCCCAGAGTGGTGAGAAGTTAGAAAAACTCTTAGGTATGGGAAGACCTGGAAAGGACAAGAGCGGCTTAGGATATGATAAATTTAAAACAAAGACTGGAAATGCAACACCAATAACTGAAAAATCTGCTGCTTCAGGTAGTAATATCAGAACTACTCCTGTTTGTCATTTATGTGGTGATTCGAGTCATTATAAATTTGAATGCTTGACACCTAAGAGGACTCAACATAACTCTGGTCAAAATTATATTGGTAAATTCAAACCAACCAGAGAAATACAAAATGTCAAGAGTCCACCTAGGAATATGAATAGAAGGAACACACATCCATCACCACCTAGAATGACTAACAGAATGAAGGAAGTAGTGAATCAAGTGGCTGAATTAAACAAGAAAACTAAACTACCATAGTTAATAATCTGTCACAAAATGGGTAGTGAGAGAAAAGAAAATTTTCCTTATTACTCATTCAAATCATATAACAGGCAATGATACTAAGTGGTACTTGGATAGTGGTTGCTCAAGACATGTCACAGGTGACAAATCCCTTCTTTCGAATTATTCAGATCTTGAAAATGGGATAGTCACTTATGGAGTCGGAAGCACTACTAAGGTAATTGGACAAGGAATTATTAAAGGAATAAATTTGCTCAAAAATGAGAATGCCTTTTGCATAAAAGGATTAACGCAAAATCTTTTAAGCATTTCTCAAATATGTGACAATGAGCATGTGGTTACATTCAACAAAGAAAAATGTGAGATCCTAGACCTTTCAAGAAAATCAGTGATGAAATGATCTCGTACAAACAACCATTGCTGTGTTATTAAAGGAAAAGGAAAAGATGATCCCAATGCCTAGAAATATTGAGCATAGAAAAATAAGTCCAGGTCATGAATCAAGATCTGGATATTTGTTGAAATGATGCAATTTTTGCTGAGCTCCTAATGATACATCTAAGGTCTCTCACCTCAATCTTTTGTATATAAACATTCTAGTGTTTATAATTTTGATTTGTACAATGCCTGTACAAAATTTTACTGTGTATACTGTTGCTTTAAAGATATTCTATACTATACATGAAAGGTTGTGGAACTGCGGAAAAATGAAAATTATTCACCTTCGATATGTCTGTCGATAAGTCGTGTGGATTCTCAATTAATTGATCAAAGGTCGATATCATCGACGCCTCTTTAGGAATGGGAAGAGTCATATGATCGAGAATGATATCGAAGACAATTTCGATAACATCGAGTGGGGTCTCTCGATATCATCGAAACACTGGTCAAGGTGGCCGAGCGGGAAAAATCACATTTTTCATCAAAAAAATAATTTTACTTTCTTCTTGCTCATCTCTTTTCGTCGGTTCACACGAAACTTCATCCAAGAGTCATCGATGTTCCTCTAAACTGGTATTACCCCTTCCATTCCTTCTTTTCAAGATTCCATCTTTCTTTTGGATTGGGTATTTTCAGTTTTTCAAGAGGAAATTTTGTCCAATTATCCCCAAATCTCTCAAATCTCTATGTCGTCAAATGGGAAAGGACAAAGGAAAGGTGTCCGGTCATGAAGAGTCTTCTAGAGCCTCTCTACAAAAAGTTCTTACTTCAAAAGAAAGAGCAAGGGCTCCTGAATGTCGGACCCCTACACGCCAACGCACTAGACAGGGATCGCTTGGCAGGTCCCAATCTAAGGCACCAACACCTCCTCTAGCTAGAGTAAATCCAATTCTAGCTAAATACTCTGGTAGGAAACTTATCCATAAAAGAAAGGTTTATAGGAATTGTCTAATACCGTATAATCTCGAATCTCTATTTGCTGAAATTGAATAGTTGCCTGTTCTTAACTTTGGTGGGCCATGCCACTATGAATGGACGTACAATTTTTTCGCTTCTTGTCATTCTCCTGTGTCTGATCCACCTTCCATCACTGTGTTTGTTGATGGTGACGACGTGGAGATCACACCTGCGTCTATTATAGGAATCTTTGGTCTTACCTTATCACCAGTCGGTCTTTTAGATATGGATCTTAAAAACATTGAAACTCGATCCATGGTCATGGTCATGACATTCCTTGGTACCAAGGCAATGCATTAAAATCCAAAATCATGGAAACATGGTTTCGCATTTTGCATGGTATCTTCGCATTAAACATCTATCTCAGAATTACCAACCGTTCCGATCTCACTGGGTTTATGACCATGATAGTCTACTCCATAGCCACATGAATCAAGGTTTGCCTTCCTACCCTTATTGTACATCAGTTAGTCTATGCCATTCATACATACCGGGATGTTCACTTGCCCTATCCCTGAATTATACACAATGTGTGTAATGCCATTGGCTTTCCAACTACCAATGATCTAGAACTTCCCCTTCATGTCTTCAACAAAAACAACATTCGAAGGATGGATTTAAAATTCCACAAGTTTCCCGAGGATCCACTGGAGGAAGAAATTCATGTAGAAGGAGAAGGAGGTGAAGGCGATGCTCTTGCTGAGGGGGCTAGAATGGCTGGGAATGAACCTCCTATGCCCCATCAAGCTCCATCCACATCAGAGCCCGGGCATGCAAAAAGGTTTAAGCTCCATCAAGATAGGATTAGAGTAATACAGCGAGATGTCGCCCAGCTAAAGGAGTCAGTGAATACACGGTTTACTATCTTGGAACGCCTGGTAAATGGAGTGCAACAAACGGTGTAGCAATTGGTAGATCTACTCACCTGTCGACGCGACGATACTGCACCATCCTCCTCTACACCTCTGCCATGAAAAGATAGTCTGTGTGCCGCCACATACACCCTACTCTCATCTCAACGTTAGGGTATGGTTATCTTTTTGTATGCCTTATGTTTACATGAGTGTATGTGATGGCTTCCTAACCTGTAGAGTCTAACAGTTTTTTTTGTGTTATATATGCCCATGGATGGGCTAAATTCTTATGGTTGGTTTTGGGTGCCCATGAATGGGGTTGGTATTTTTTTTGGGGATAACTGTTATATTAATGTCAATCTTAGGCAGTATATATGTTTTGGATATTTTGGGATATGATTGGTTATAATTCATATCTGCCTTACTGTCATCCCCTGTTTTATCTGGTTATCACACAAATGGTGTGGAATGCATGCGTTGTTTTGCTCTTTATATTATCCGCTTACTATTCTGCCCTATTTGATCTTTTACGATGCATACATATTCTCTGGAATGCAATGCTAGTTATATTTATCTATCTTATGCATGTGCCCTCTGAATGTTGGTTCTCCCCAATTGGTTCAACTTCAGTCAATATCAACTATAGTATTAACCTTTGCCAATGACTGACAAAAAGGGGGAGAACAAATCAAACACCCTGACGAAAAAATTATGTATATTTGGTTGTTAATGGTGATGTAGATGTTAGGGGGAACAACTGCACCAAGATAGGGGGAGAATGCTGTTAGGGGGAGCAGCTACTGATTGTGTGTATCAGTTCATAGATATTGTAAAATTGTGTAAAGTGCATGTACACACAATTTAGGGTGTTTGTCTAGATGTTGTTCTAGGGTGTTTTTGGTGTTTTATCACGTAATTGAAAAGGGGGAGATTGAAAGTGCCCTGGTTTGTCAATTAGCGTGAGTGTTGAGTTGGCTAGACAAAGAAGCTCCACAGGAAGATCAATCAACCGTTTGCCTCAACTGAATGTGTGCCCAAACTCGCCACAAGTAAATCTAAGCCTCACATCCCATGTCCCAAAACACCAGGTAATTAAAACCCTTAAGATTGATTAGAATATCATAGGGTTTTTGAGTTTAAAAACTTTTTTCAAAATTGTGGAAAATCTCTAAGTTTTCTTCCTCAATCGATTTATCGAGAGACTGTTCGATATAATCAAATAGTGTTGTCGATGTCCTCGATGACCAATCGATACCATTGAAATGAGGACAAAAGATGTCCAGCAACCACATATATTTCTTGACGGATTTATCAATATATCGATATACCTATCGATATCATCGAACTTTGAATCTCGAGTCTATCAAAGTTGACTTGATAAAATTGACAACACATCGAATGTGTCCCTATTTTCTAAGGAAAATTGTAAAATCTTCGATATATTGAAGTTCTCCTCGATATCCTCGAAATTCAAATTTCGATGATATTGGAAGGACTTCGATGATATCGGTTTTAGACACTCTATTTTTCAGCAATATTTTCAGGTTGTTCTATCTTGGATCGAGGGTCACTCAATAGAATCGATATTCAAATATCGATGATATCGAGGCTGGGTCGATGGCGTCGAGAATGGACATAATCTATCCAGCAAGCTTAACTTGAAAATCCTATGGATTTATCAATGCATCGACAAGACTATCAATATCATCAACATTCAAATTCCGATTATATCGAGTGTTCCTCGATCATTCTTTTTAACCTGAAATATTTCAAAGGCAACTCTCTCTTATTTTTCAAATGTCGAGGAATCGAACCTCGTATTGATGCAATCGGAGTTCGAAATTCGATGATATCAACACATGTTTCGATGCCCTTGACCAGTCGACAAAATGTTTCAAAAGCATTTGACATTCGAGTTTGTGTCATCGAGCGGCCAGTCGATGAAATCGAGAGTATACGCTCAATAATATCGAACTTTGTCATTAATGTGACCATTTTATATCTGTTGGAACCTTTTGTCTATTTATAGAGAGCTTGTCCTTAGTTGCTGGTAGAGAAAGAAGAGAGTGCTTTTGAGTGTTTAACCTTAGATCATATACCCAAAGCCCTTTCTTTCATAGAAGTTCATCCTCCAATCCACCCTCATCATTGACATTCAATAAAGTGGATTAGGGAATGAAATTCCGCATTCAAGGATCCTCCATCTACCACCTTAATGGAAAATCATAAGCTGGGATGCCTTGAGAGCATAGATGATTGGAATCGCTCTATCTCACTTATAGGAAAATATTCAATAGAGTAGGATTCCATTATAACCTTGACCCAACCCATCGCCATGTATTGGTACATCTTTTGAGTTGTGGATCAAGGAAGCTGAAGTTCTTTATCAAAGGATGAGATCTTCAATAATGTGCTGAAAGGGACTCATCTGCTTATCTGTAAGTTATTAGAGTCCAGAGGACCCTTGTGATCATTCCTTTATAGGATTGGGTTTAAGGTGCTTCTCACCCCTTGCAAGCCCTCGTAGGAGGCCTCCGGAAGGAGTATATGTGGTGGGTGCTTTATGTTGACCCTTGCTCTGTGGAGAGCATAAACATTAGGTCCTTTGTGTAGGTCCATGACCAAGGTGGTCTAAAAGTTGGGTGCGTTGTATTGACCCTTGCTCGTTGGAGCATAAACAAGTGAGGTTCCTTGAGTGGATCCTTGGCCAGTGTGCCTAAAATCGGGTGTTATGTGTTGACCCTTGCTCGTGGGAGCATAAACTGCCGGCCTAGGTGTAGGTTGTACTGGTTAGAGGTGAACATGATTTAAAACCTCCGGTTTGAGGTGAACCTGTTGTGAAACCTCCTTAGTGAAATCTAGTACTCTCAAGGGTTGAGTGCGTTTGTCGGGAGTGGAGTAGACAGGTAGTCGAACCACTATAAAAATGACTGTGTTATTGATTGATGTTTATCTTTTATTACTTGTGTGATTTCATTAAATGCTTTCATATTTAATCACACCTGACACACAGTTACATTCATCATAAACTCTGAATTGCATCATGTTTATCATTAAATTAGTTTTATGATTGGATCCTTTAATTGGCTTGGAAGCCTTAGAGTTACTTTGAAGAAATGCTGATTCATACATATCTACCTAGGACAAGTTTGATAGGATTTTAAATAAACCATAAAAATTTTGTAAAAGTCTTATTCACCCCCCTCTAGGACATATTGGCGTATTCCTACTTCAACTAAAGCGGTCACTACCGCAATTTCAATTTACTCGTATTTAAATCATACATACTGTCTCATTTTAGTCGCTGCATTTAATGATTTCAATACTTCATTCCTACCTAACGTACGGTGGTAGTTCCCTTGTATTGAGAATTGATTGACCAAGTGTTGATGGGTTCAATTCACACCCTAAGACAGTAGACTCATGGGCCGGGGATGGTGGTCATGGGACACTATGCCCGAGCCGTCGGTCTACGCTGGCGACGAGCCCCCGTATTGACCTCTGAGTTTATTTAAATTTGGTTGGTTGTAATTGGACTAATAACAGTTTGGTTAATCATGCATACATGGCACAAATCAATGTCTATTGCTAATGTACGTGATGTATGATAGGCAATCAATATGCAATAAGTGATGTGCTATTGACCAACCTTTGCATGGGTAACGAGCCCAACTCTGAACGGATGAGCATCCCGGGGTTGATGATTGCATTCACACATCCATGCATATAATAAGACCACATTCTACTATGTTTTGGTTGCTATGATGTTTTTTTATATGTTATTTCCTATTTAGGGCAGCGGTGTGTAATCTTGAGGGGAAATCACTCTGAGTTGGCCACCCATTCATTAATATTCAACCATATAGAGGATGCAGGTACAGGGACAAACGATTACATAGCAGACCCTGTGTAACACCCTAGTTCCAGAAACCCGAGTACACTACTCGTGTTCCAAAAACCCAAGTGTTAACCTTTGAAAACACCCAAATTTCACATATATTTTTTTATCAGAGCTAATAAACTAACAGGGTATAAGCAAATCCAATATAAGAGGGAGTCTAATTATACAAAACCAAATATTTCAAGCGGTTACCCGAAAATTTATACAAATCAATGTCTAAACATTTACAGAACATGACAGTACAAATTAAATACAAATGTAATCGAGGATAGAGAGTCACAAGGTAGTCTAGCTCCTCCTATTCCACCTCACACCAACATGCGCATCCTCTGCGTCCCCTGCACACTGATTAGGTTTGATAGCGTTAATGGCTATCTAGTGAGGTATAACCCCTAAGATTTATCGCATCATCAGGATAATTAGGCATAGTTATCAGAGACAGTATTTAACAAATATTACACAATGATTATCATAGGAATCAGATAAGGTTCTTCAGATACGCATTCATTGAATAAATTACCCAAGTTAATCTTGTTTAAATGCATGGATGCATGCACATGCTCACAGAGCTGGGGATGCACATCCAGCTGGTAAAAAGTCGCCCAAGGATAACTAGTGACCCGAAAAAATACTCAAAGGTACGCCCAAGGAGAACTAGCCACCCAAAAAAAATACTCAAATGTACGCCCAAGGAGAACTAGCTACCCGAAAAAGACCATATAATATAGATTGTCCAAGGAGAATTAGTCACCCGAAAAAGTACACAAAGGTACATCCAAGGAGAACTAACCACCCGAAAAAGACCAAATAATATAGATCGCCCAAGGAGAATTAGTCACCCGAAAAAGTACACAAAGGTACACCCATGGAGAACTAACTACCCGGAAAAGACCATAATATATGCCATGAAAATGCATGATTAGCCCAACCATTATTATTCCAATTTCAAACAATCATTTTAAGAAAGCTCAAAGGTCGCTATGGGGGTATGTCACCTAGCATAGGCTGACAGCTCAAGCATAGTGTCTCATTCCACTATCACTGGCTCATGAGGCTAACAAATAGGGTGTTTAAAGGTAACCTATGTAACTAGTGGGCAATTCTAATTCCATAAGTGGAACTTACCATCGCAAGGTTATATGAAGGTGGTTCATTAAAGCCACATAGGGCAAATATTACGTCAAGCCACAAAGGACGAACATACAATTTAAGCCACATAGGGCACCTAGCCAAACGAAGTCACATATGGCAAAAGGTCCATTTAATGATGCGATAGAAAAGGGATTGTCCCCAAACGCCACATAGGCACAATTGGCCACAATATGGTAGGTCCACAACAAAGAAATTTCATTTAATTAATTAGTCAAAATGGCCACTAGTTCAAGGACCTCCAAGCAATCCATCAAGTAATTCACATATGATAAATTAAATTACGTGTAATGTAGATATCGCACATGCATATCTAAAGCGTTCATTTTAAATCAGATTAGAGGTATTTAAATTCCATCGCATGTTCAAATAATTGAATTTAAGTCCAATCCATCAATCATCTATAAAGGATCAAGATAAGTAAGAGCAATTCATTATATTAAGCAATCAATCAGATAAATGAACAAAGATGAATAAACAAAGCTAACTATCAATATGTAGAAAATCTTGAAGGGTGATCCTCACCATTAAAGTAAGTGATTGCGCAAGAATGCTCCAATGCATGAATCCAACTTGGACGGTTTAGATCTAAGTTCCGCACACCATCTACCGTTAAGATCTAACCTCAGACTTGATCTCCAACCTACGTTCAGGGTTCATCATTTTAGGAATTCTAAAATCTAAGTTGTGCAACGGATGAAAATGAGTAGTAGAGGTTATGATTGATGATGATAATAACACTACTTAGTATAATTATCTAATATAAATTTATAACCTCAATTATAATAGTAATGGATTATATTAATCACTAATTTTAAATTATTTTAATAATGAAAGTAATTAATGATAAAATTTTGATTTGTGAAGAGAATGAAAACAGCTCACCTGCGTTGACTCACTGGAGTCAACTCGACTCACCATTCTTCCTAGTTTCTCTTTTCTCTTTTCCTCTTTCTCCTTCTTCTGTAATCATTTCCCTTTCTTCTTCCCTGCTTCCTCATGCAAGCCTAGCACCCTCTAGACTCGGTGCAAACACATCAGACCCAACCCGTGACTCGGCGAGTCGAGTCAGTAACTCACGTCCCCTCTTTCTCCTCCTTGCTTTTACTCTTTCCTTCCCTTCTTTCTCTTCTTTTCTTCCTTCTCTCTCTCTCTCTCTCTCTCTCTCTCTCTCTCTCTCCCTACTTCTTTCTTTGCTTTGATAGGTCCAAAAATGTCTGGACTCGCCCAAATGTGCACTGATTTGAGCCAAGTCGACTCAACTAGACCTCACATCAAGGCAACGCGGCTTCTCCCCTTTCTTCCTCATTCTTTCTTATCTCTTCCATCTTCTTCCTTTCTTCTACTTCTCTCTTTCTCTGGCTCTATCTGATCTTCAATTGGAATAGTTCTGGACATGGCCCAGACGTACAAGCTCGGCAGCAGCCTCAACCAGATCCGAGTCGTCTTGACTCAGTGTGGCACCAACGTGCCCCCTCTCACAAATCTTCTTCTTTCTACTTCTCCTCTCTTCCTCACTTTCTCTAGTCCTTCTTCTGTTTCTCTTCTCCTTTCTTTGGATGTATAGAAGGGTTTGGACTTATCTTAAATCGCCACGAAACTCGGTCAGACTTGGACCGAGTCGAACAAGGTAGTGCGATGCTTCTTCGGTTAGTTGATGTTCTTCCTCCCTCAACTCAGCTTCTTCCTCTTCTTCTTTTTCCTTTCTTTTCTGCTTTTCTCTCTCTCTTATGCTTTCTCCTTTTCGAAAGGGTTGCCCTATAGGCACCCTTATAAGAGCCTTTTTAATCTCATTCTGGAAATTTCAGGCGTAACTAATCGTTGGATTAGTTACAGCCAAAGACGTTTTAGTGATAGTTTTGTGGTGATATTTGGAGTTTTAACTTCTTCCTAGGCTACAAGGCTAAGATCAAAACACCAGAAAGTATTTCTGATGGGGTGGGCCACCCATTGGATGACTTAGATCAAAAAATGAGGCCCACTCAAAGTTGATGGGTTTTCTAGCCAGTTGAGGAAGGAGGCGCAACTGATCATGACAACCTTGGGTTCAACGGTTCATTCTCCAATCTACTGCTCATGGACGGTGTGGATAGGTTCTGTGATCCTTATGAGGCCCACCTTTTAAACAGTGATGTGCGATATTTCGATGGGTTTTGAGATTCTTGGTCGTGGCTTAACAACTTGCAAACTCACGAGCTTTTCGTGAGAATTCAAATCGGTGCGAGATAGCCTTGTTGATTGCCCTAAAATTGATGTTCCAGATGACTCCTGATGAGGTTTCTAGAAGGATCCTAGTGGCTGGGATTACACCAGCAGCAAAACGGCGAGATTCTTTCTGCCCGTTCTGAAACCATGGAAACCCTAGAGTGGCTCAGTTTAAGGGCTGAGATTCACTCTTTCTGACGGTTGAGATGAAGAGAGAGGAATGAATCTCCAACCTGGCGCTCTAGAAATGGAATTTTCGTTTTAATGAAATACCGTGCGTGACTCCTCTTTGTTTCGGGATTTGTTCGAGTACACATGCATTACAACGCGCAATATGAGTTGGGTTTTGTTCGGCCCTCTAATCTGATCATGATGGACGGTTCGGATCGTCCACATGATCCAAAGTGGTGGGCCATGGATCGGCACAATGAAAGCAACCCGTTTGAATCGGGCCTACGGCGGGAAAGGAGATAAAATCTCCCTTTTTTTGGTCTTGCTCGGGTCAGCGCGCGATTAAAGGGGTTGTGCATTTCGTTACACCACGGGTAAGCACAGGTCGAACACATGCACGCCTCAAGTGGGGTCCACATAGATGTATTTGATAAATCTACTCCGCCTACCTATTTTAATAGATCCTTCTAAGGTGTTATACAAAATATGAGGCTGATTCAAAGCTTATGTGGTCCATAGAAACTAGGTTTTATGTTATTCTCTTAATTTCTATTAATCTAATGGTCATTGATTTCAATCCGAATTCCAACGGTCGAAAGGTCTTAGTAAGTTGTTTGGATAATTACGACACTTAATCTATAGGCCACCATAATTAATGCCTTTATTATAACTTCTTTCATAATATAGATTATTATCATTATTGTCTTAATTTAACATTGCAATGTTTACTCCTATTTAACATTGTCCTCACGGTAGATCGATCCTTCAATTTGATGTTTTTGTGCAACCGTCGAATACGTCATCTCATGTTTGATGTGGTTTGTCCATAACATGATGGATGGTGGATCTTATAGATTTGGTTTGATAATCTGAAACAAATGGTTAGTTAATCCATTAAGTAGATTAAGGTCGTATGAATAAGTTTTCTTAGATAGTGTGATGGTTCATCTTGGGGATTAATGAATGGATGACTCAAATTGTTGTTGTAGATTACTCTTAATGGTTAGATCTATTCCATATTTGACTCACGTGGGTTCTTAGGTCCCTAAGGATTGTTAGTTGGGAGTCTAACTATCGATTCAATAATCTAGTGATGGATTGGAAAATCGTGCATTGTGGACTTGATCTGTAAATGTAGATTAATCTTATTGATTAGATTCAGGCTAAAATGTGGGTTTCATGATGGTGTGATGCCCTATTTTCAAAATCAATGATTGGATAGCTTGATATATGGGTGGGGACTATTCTCAATGGTCAATTTGAACTAGATTGAATGTAACTATTCTGATGGGTAAGGCTTCTACTTATACTAAGCTAGGTTACAAAGTAACACCTGAGTACTGAAAAGTATGGGATATTACACCCTGAGACGGCTGCAATTGAGGAAGAGTTATACGATGAGGAGCCACACCAGGAAGCGGCTGCATACTATGGCTTGAACCAGTAGATCCAGTTGTGATAGTTCATTTTGAACACTTTGCATTTAAGGTTTTTGAATTTGGCTCCCAACTGAGTGGGCCATGATATTATTCCCATTTTGGTTACATCTATGTTATGCTTGATTCACGCTATTTGTACTTTGATTTTATTTGATTACCATTATTATTCTGTTAACTCATGGGTTTTTGGGGATGCGAGTCATATACTCAGGTCACGAAAAAAGAAAGCGAAAGACTGAGGTAGGTATAGAATGTATAGAAGTGGTTATAAATTCCTAGAGTATGATCATGTCACGAGGCTGAATATATACATGTTTGTTATAAAATATACAAAATGACAAGGTGTAATGTCCAAGTAATTCGTATCCCTGTAATCCCATCGATCAGTACATGGTCTACATAGACTCGCCTAATAACTGCATATAGGAGAACTCCTCATCGTCGTAGAAGCCAGGCTCCGCTTTGTAAGCCTCGCCATCATTTACAGCTAAAACATAATCTGGTTGGTGTTTTAAAACACCGTCCCAGAGTGGGAGTGAGTGATCAACTCAGTGGAGCTATAAGGCAAAGGTTAACATGTTATCAATTCAGTCAAGCAGTAATGATAAAGTAGTACAACAATCATGTCCTATATACTCTTGTTAATGCAGGAATGATGTGCTATAATGATGCATGCCCTCACCTACACTCCCTCAGCGACATCATCTCACGATCGCGCATGGCAAACACCTTAAACGTGTGCTTCCTCGTCAAAGCACATGCAATGTGGTGCATGATCATGTTAGCCAAGTAAGTTATTAGGCATGTTCATACAGCAGATTTGAGAAGCTAAGTACCTCCCTTTATATCATTTACCCAAACGATGATCCATCTAGGGTCATCAATTCTAGTTAATCACATACGATAGGCAAGTTATAGTGCAACATCACCCCTGATTTAAAAGTAGTGGATAGGCAAGTTCAGGTCGCTTCGGGAGGCTCACCTCATCGTAGGCCTATTTTATACTCAATGTCACTATGGAAAGGCTCGTCACCTTATTGTAGGCCGACAGCTCGAATACAGTGTACCATACCACCATATTCGGCTCACGAGTTTAGGTTGCTTACTGGACACTACGAGGAGGCTCGTCACCCGAGCGTAGGTCGACAGCTCGACCACAGTGTCACATATCACCATACCCGGCTCATGAGTTTTAGCGGATCGTGGTACCAAGGTTGAAACGGGCTTTACATTGGTAAGTGGTACCATAGATTTAACCAGTAAAATCCATACATGATAACACACCATAGGCCAATCAGGTTATTTAACCAGTTTGATTAACACGAGCGCATGCTGAATTAATCGACATGGAGTGCGTAAGCACTCCACGTGGCTTGACCATTATTGATAATCATCATATGACTCGGATTCATCGAACGTATCCAATGTAGCGAATCTAGTTCTGCCACTCAACCGGGAACCGTTACTGATTGCCTGAACTACGTAGTAGTCCCAATCATACTCAATTACATTAGGTAATCACATATGATAGTCAAAACAACATTTAAAAACTAATTCAAATATTATTCTCATTCGGGCATTTTAACAACCATATTGCACATGTTATCATACATACACATTTCATCCATAAATCACGTAGTAGCAAGATAGGTTACATGAAGGAAACTGTAACTATAGATGAGGAAATTGAGAATCCTATCTCAACACTCTCATTAAATACAGTTCAACAAACATTTTCTCATTCAGACATTTTATCAAACACTTAGACTACACATTTCAATATACATATAATAAATTAGTTATAACATATATTATGGCAAGTCCTTTCACCAAGGAGTTGTCATATGTTCAACAAATATGAATTCTACATTAATAGTCATGGGAAGCATAAATCATAATTTTCTATTCATTCAAACATTTCAACAAACACATGAAATGCATTTTAATATACAACCTAGTTTACACATACATGATATAGCAAAAACGTGGTAACTAAGATCATATGTCAGTAATCAAGTCAAACATAAATTATTGTAGACATTGAAAGCCTTGAAAACCATAACCTAAATGTTTATAGTTCGTACCTTTCATCTGATTCCTCGATTCGGACTCGGTTTGAATCTTACGCTTCCGTCAACAGAACAACAGCTACCTAAATCATCAAATAGGTTAGCTATTTCACTAATTACTCAAATCGAAGCTAGAATCAACGGTGTAGCGACGGTGGGGTGGTGATTCAACACGAGGAGCAGTGGGAATGAATCCCAGTAATGATCTCCTGAACTCTCTCTCTTCTCCTCATTCTTTTCTCCTCTTTTCTCTTTTCTCTCACCTAGGGTTAGGAAAATTCGTATGGAATGAGAGAGGGGTGGGTTTAGGTCCTTATATAGGCCCAGAACTGATGTCAATGGCCCCAAGGCCATGGTATACTTAGGGCATAGCCAAAGGATGGTTGTTTCGGGCCAACGGAGCTCATCTGGAGGTCCATTGTTCGCATACGGTCTAATGAAAGTTTCCTGACCATGGATCTAAGCTAGGTTAAGGTTTCGATCCAATCGGATTAGTGGATCGATCGTGGAGGACCCGTTTCAGTTCAACAGTCATCGGCACTTGATGAGGGCTACAAGTATACCAATGGGTGTAGGAAAATTTTCTTGATCCAAGGGTGTAGTTCGGTCAGAATCTGATGGTCTGAAACCTTAAATTTGGATTGCAAGCGAACGACCCAATTCACTTAAGTTTGAGTTCATTTCCTAAGGATATTCGCGTTTCTCACACACTTCACTCCAGGCTTAAGTTGTACATTTCTGGATACTATTTGGACTTGATTCCCATGGTGGTTGTTAAGCCCAGTAAGGTGGTCATAACTTTATTATTTCACAGTCATCGGACTTTCGACGCGTGGTCTAGGCCGAATACGGAGTTTCAATGTGCTCCTGAGAGCAACTAGGTTTTAAGATTAATCCTAGGTTTCTAGGTAATGTTGGGTTAGTGATTCTAATGGTTTTGGGTCTTACAGTTCTTATAGAAAGTGGTTTGAGTTAATTTCCCAATAGTACTTAATTAATTTTTGCCTAAATTCTACAGAATTCGATCCTTAGTGATTTCTGCCTGAGGTGATACTCAGGTTTTTGTACGGATTTTTCCGAGACGTTACAATCTACCGCTCTTAAAGAAAAATTTTGTCCTCAAAATTAATACCTTTTCATACTCCTCAAGAATCTAAGGGTAGTTTTTACGGACCTTAGCTTCTGTTTCCCAAGTAACCTCTTCCTTAGTGTGATGTGTCCACAGTACTTTCATAAGCGGGATAACTTTAGTGTACAGCACCTGTTCCTTCCAGTCTACAATACGCATCGGTCGTAGTACATAAGTAGCATCTTCACTCAACTGTACCTGCTCCCATTTGATAATGTGGGAAGGATCAGGAACGTATTTCTTTAGTATCGATACGTGAATTACGTTGTGTACACCTGCGAGTGGAGTGGACAAAGCGAGGCAGTATGATACCATACCCACTCGATCTAGAATATAGAACAGACCAATAAATCATGACATGAGTTTCCCCTTCTTGCCAAATCAAAGGACTCCCTTCATGGGGGAAACTTTAAGAAACACATGGTCCATAACCTCAAACTCTAGCGGTTGCCACCTCGTATCAGCGTAATCTTCTGTCTACTCTGTGCTTAAAGAAGTCGACGCCTGATAATGTCGATCTTCTCTGAGGTCGCCTGAACTAAATCTGGGCCAATCAGACTCTTCTCACTAACTTCTACCTAACAATGCAGTGCTCGACATGGTCGCTCATACAGTGCTTCATAGGGAGCCATGCCAATGCTCGCTTGAAAGCTATTTTTATAAATGAACTCAGCATAAGGAAGACAGTTGGAAGATACTCATCCCAACTGTCTTTGAAATCAAGCACACATGCCCGCAACATATCCTCTAGCACATGATTGACCCGTTCCGTCTGCCCATCCATCTGTGGGTGGAACGTGGTACTGAACTTCAGTTTCACACCCATTGCTTCTTGGATATGAGTCTAGAAGATAGATGTGAATAGCGTGTCTCGATCTGACACGATCTCCATAGGCACTCCATGCAAACGTACTATCTCCTTAATGTACAGCCTAACTAAATTGTCTGCTGAGTTTGAGACTCTAATCGGGAGGAAATGAGACAACTTCGTCAATCGGTTCATGATCACCCAAATGGAGTCATGTCCCTTCCTTATCTTTGGTAACCCTGAAATAAAATCTATAGAGATGAAATCCCATTTCTATTCAGCTATAGGCATGGGCTGAAGTAAACCAGGAGGTCGGCGATGCTCAGCCTTGACCTGCCAGCACGTGAGATAACTAGACACATACTCTACTATGTGGGCCTTTATGTTGTCCCACCAGTACGAACGCTTCATGTCTCGGTACATCTTCGTACTGTCAGGATGCATTGCCATCCTTGAATTGTGAGTGTCTTCTAGAACTTCTTTTCTCAAGTCACGAAGATTCAAGACCCATAGGCGGCCACGATAATGTAAGCCCTCATCTGAACCAACTCTCCATTCAGACTCTTCGTTGTCGGTTGCTTGCTCTCTCATCTTCATCAACCATTCATCTTCTCTCTGAGCCACAATGATACGATCATCAATAGTGACTGCAAGTGAATGTGTGCGACGCTCTCGAATAGCTCCTCTACCATAAGCTTCTGTTCAAAGTCTTACACAAACTCGACCATATTCCATTCATGTATCATCAGCGGAGATGTAAATGCTATCATCTTCATACGGCTCAACGCGTCTGCCACAAGGTTGGCCTTGCCAGGATGGTAGGAGACCTCAAACTTGAAGTCTTTCTAGGTTTTCCATCCTTCGTCGTTGCCTCATATTCAAGTCTCTCTGTGTGAATATGTACTTGAGGCTCTTGTGGTCGTAAAAGACCTCGAACTCCTCTCTGTAGAGGTAATGTCTACAGAGCTTTAATGCAAAGATGATGGCCGCCAACTCCAAGTCATACATAGGGTAGTTCTTCTCATGTTTCGTCAACTGCTGCGATGCTTAGGCAATCACTCTGTCCTTCTGCATAAGAACACAACCCAACCCAACATGAGAGGCGTTGGTGTATATAGTATATCTAACTCCCTGTTCTGGAAATACTAGCACGGGTGTGGACGTCAACTTGTCCTTCAGTCCTAAAAGGCTGCTTCTACCTTCTCGTTCCAGGAAAACTTAATATCTTTCCGACTGAGCTGAGACAACGGTCTGGCTATCTTGGAAAAGTCCTTAATGAATCGACAATAGTAACCTGCCAGGCCGAGGAAACTCTTCACTTCAGTAACTGAACTAGGTTGCTCCCAGTCCTGAACTGCAGTCACCTTAGCAAGGTCCACAACTATTCCTTCCTTGGACACCACATGTCCTAGGAACTTAACTTTTTCTTTCTAAAAGTCGCATTTCTTGTACTAAGCAAACAACTGGTTCTTCCTAAGAGTATCAAAGACTGCTCGCAGGTGCTCCTTGTGAACTTTCCAACTCTTGGAGTATATAAGGATTTCATCTATAAATACGATGATGAATCAGTACAGATATGACCGAAACACTCAGTTCATAAGGTCCATAAACACGACTGGTGCATTTGTGAGTCTAAATGACATCACAAGGAACTCGTAGTACCCAAAGCTGGTTCTGAACACTGTTTTCTGCACGTCCTCATCTTTAACACGCAAATGGTGATACATTAACTGTAAGTCGATCTTTGAAAAATACTATGCCCCTTTCAACTGGTCAAACAGGTCATCAATCCTGGGCAGAGGATACTTGTTCTTCACTGTCACTTGGTTCAACCTGCAATAATTAATACACAATCGCAGTGATCCATCCTTCTTCTTCACAAACAACACAAGTGCCCCTCAAGGAGATACACTTGGTTGTATGAAACCTAATTCCAATAGACCATTGATCTGTCTCCTCAATTCCTCCATCTTGCATGGAGGCATGCGATACATCGGAAGCGAAATGGGTGTCGCGCCAGGCACAAGGTCGATAGTAAAGTCGATCTCGCGCCGAGGAGGTAGTCCAGGTATCGTCCTGAACACGTCCGTGAAATCTCAGACTACATACGTGTTCCCAAGTGTTGGAACATCAACATTCTCTAGCAAGGTAGCATAACAACTAATACAGTAGTACCAACGAACCTGAACTGAGAATTAAAGGTCGTGCCCTTAGGTCCATGGGCTGTCACCACTCTAGTATCATAATCGATCTCTGCCTTCATCTCGATGAGCCAATCCATACTAAGGATGACATCGTAATGACACACCGGGGTGACAATCAGGTCAACGAATACTGTCCTGCTCCCTAAGTCTATCAAGCAACCCTTACAAATCTTAGTAGTGTCTGAGAAGGTCCCTGTAGCAGTAAGGAGTCTCACCCCAACCATAGGAGTAGTTTCCACCACTAGTCGCTTGACTGCTACACATGATTTATTGAAATAGTAGACCTGGTGTCCACTAACAGAAATACGGGTGTACCTTGGATGTGGGCAGTGACTTCGAAATCTAAAGGCACTGTAACTGCTAACTCAGACGCTTTAGCTGTAAGCGCATGCACTCGCGCCTGCTGAGAACGGTTCGGTTGCAGAGTCGTAGGTCATTGAGGTAGCCTAAATTGAGGTGCAAGTGGCCAATAAGATGGTTGTTCAGGTGGCATTGCTCGCAGAGGTGGAGCTAAGATAGCCTATGACATCTGACAATTGATTTTCTGAGATAGCCCGTGGCATCTGATGATTGAATTTCTGAGGAGGCACGAAGCCATTTTTCCTCATCCTGGTAAAGCAGTAAGTGTCAATATGGCCCGATCTCTTGCAGTAGGTGCACCACAGATTTGATCGCCTAGGCTGTGTCGATGGAGCCATAAGTCTGGGAGGCGAATCTGCACGTGGCCTCTTATTAAGGAACGGTCTACTCGACAAATCAGGTCAAGGCCTCAAACCCATGGGTACACATGTATGTGATAGTCTATCCCCATCCTGCTCAGCTTACAAGGACATGTTCACTAGCTCAGCATAGTTGGGAATGCTAGCGCAACACAACTTTGTACGTATTTCAGGTCACAGACCCTCAGAAAATCACAACATTTGCATCGGCTCATCTGCTAGTATCAAGGGAGTGTATCTGACCAGCTCCATAAAGTGGTTCTCATACTCTGCTATGGTCATCCCTCCCTGTCGGAGGTGAAGAAACCCTCCCTCATTTTCATTGCGGTAAGTGAGGGGGAAGTACTTCTCCTGGAAGTGGGTCTCAAAAACTTCCCACATCCATACATACCCAGCAACCACTGTCCATAGGATGCTGTCCCACCATACACTAGCCTCCTTCTCGAATCGAATATGTACGTAACCAACTTAACCTGCTCTGCCTCAATGCAGTGCAGTGGCTTCAGCATCTTAGAAATGCGGTTAAGCCAGTACTCGGCCTCCTCGAGTCTGTGAGTACCCGTAAAAGTGGGAGGTCAGAAGTGCTGGAATCTCTTAAATAAGCAATTGGTATTTATGTTTCCAGAAAGGTGCACAGGTGGTGTAGGCGGGGCCATGTTCATGTTCTGGGCAAGGGCCCCCATAATGGTGGTCCAAATCTGTTACTGCTGCTGCATAAGGAGCATCATCTTCTCCAACCTATTAGGAGGAGGAGTTGCCTGATCCATATGTGGTGTCGACGAGGACATGCAGTTCTGTTCTGGAACTAGAGGTGCCCTAGGTGTTGGCCCATTGTGGGGCCAGTGGCCTGTAGAGAATCTGACATAGTCTCGTGATTCAGGCCCAAACTAGGGCCCGTGTGGTTATCTCTTAGGGGAGGTGCCCTGTCACTCGATTCGCCAAGCATAAGATGTGTCGTACTCTGAGTGACCTTAGGTGGCATTCCCTATATATAACATAGGGTGCAACATGTGTAAGATTTAGCATAACAACACTCAATTTCTCAAGCATTCTACACATTTCATAACAAAAGGAGCTTCATGCATTTCATTTAACCAAAATTATCACAATACATGGGATGTAGTCTTGCATGGATCATGATAGAAGATGCATGTAAGCTAATCTAACAAAGCTTTAAACACTAAAACACACCAACAACTCTACCCTACTACTAAGCCCATTAAGGCTGTAACATAGAAAGTAAGAAAACAAAGAAAACCCAAAGACAACTATAACATATGACTAGTCATCCGAATCTGGTGATGGGGGAGGAGCACCCTTGTCCCACATACAGCACAGGAGAGCCTTTGAGGTGCGAGAAACCTTCTTAAACCTTTGTTTCATGTAAGCCTGACTCTCGTCAAGCTTTTGCTTTACTTTGGCCTAAGTCTCTCTGACTTCCTGTCTCAGGGCGACTTGGCTTTCCTCAAGCTAAGCCAAGAGGACTTCTAAGGCAGCCCGATCACGGTGGTGCTCCTAGGTAACAAGAGGAGAGCCCCCACTAGAGTCTTGGGGCCCCTCTTCTTCTTCCTCCTGCTCTTCCTCATCACTTCCCTCACCATCACTTCCTTCCTCGCCTTCACTGCCTTCCTCCAATTCTTCTTCCTCCTCCTCTTCACTGCTTCCTTCCTCTTCCTCTATCTCATCACCATACTCATTAAGTCGGGCTTGTTGTTATCACGGCCCAATGCCCATGTTGTTGAGTGTGGTGTCATTGATGAAATGGATCGGCACAAGCTCATCCGCGCTAAGTCTATAATCAAACTCATGAGAAATCATGCATATGAGTCAGCCAAATGGGAATGAAATATCCGTCCTAACGGCGTATACGGTCTGGACTATCTGTAGTAGTACGTACGTAGGCAGACACAGCTTGTCTCCCTATCCAGCTCTATATAGAAAGTCCACCATTAAACACGTGCATTCGTTGTGATTGCTCCACCTAAGATACACATTGTTTGTGAATATGTAGTGGAGTAGCGGAAGTCAAGAGTCATCTCGGTCGCTGGGAGGCAATTTCCTCGCTTCCAATGGACCAGTCGACCGTAAAGAAACTGCGTGCGGTGATCTTTTTCATGCATACTCTTGAGATTCTTCTTGTTAGCATGTACTTCTCCACGTGGAATCCCCATGATTCGGGATATCACACCAACATCGACAATGGATTCACGCCTTCCCATGGTGATAGTGAACTATAAAGGTTCCAGTAGTAGATCTCGTATGTGGGCGTAAGAGGCTCGAATAGTGCTCACACACCCGCATGACTTGCTCTCAAATATAGGACCCCACCCGGCGTCCAATAGGAGGTCCATCACTGGATAAAACCCAAACAGTCTTTCGTTCACATGTGCTTCAAAGATAACTCTACGACCTTGAAACCTACCATGTGCGATGCCCGCCGGCAGAGCTCTTTCGATAGGAATTTGGGGATCGAGATCCCGCTTCATCCTTTGCTCCTGCTCAATGCTATTACTAGCCTCGGTGCCTCTCTACTTCTTTGAACGGGTAGGGCGGCTAGGCCCGGCTTCATCCACGGGCACCCTCTTCTTTCCCATGAGGGAAAGAAGTGTGAAAAGGGAAAAGATAGCAGCCACTAGCTTAAAAAGAGCCATGAGAGTGAAGCAAGATTGAAGGATAAGATAGGTTGGTGGATTTTGAGGTTTTTGAGACACAAAGGAGGGTTTGTGTACTCAAATGGGAGGAAATAAGGGAGATGGGAGATGGGTTTTGATGAAAATGGTGGGGGTGGGTATGTAATGAAGAAGAAGAAGAAGATATGAGAATGGATGGGGGATTTGAGGTGGAAAATCAGGTTTTTGGAGGGGTTGGAAGGGTTTAGAAGCTAGGTGGGGGAGTGAAATGAGCAAAAAGGGAACATATAGAGGGTCCCACATGATTTTCGTAGGTCCATACATGTGCAAAGGGGCTGCGGGCCACCGGACCAGCGAGCCCACCGCGACCCGCTAGACCCTACAGCGAGGTCTCGTGGTCGACGCGATGGCATCGCGGTCCACTAGACCAAGGGCGATGGGGCCACCCTGGGGGTGATGGCATCCCCCTCCCAGGGTGTCAAAAATGTATGGAGGACCCCCTGAGTCCCACCGTTTTGTGTCATTTGGGCCCCCGAGTCCGTTTGAGGTGGTTTCGGGTTCCATCTCGTGCATATTCACGCTTTTCGGGTTACCTGAGTGTGGAATACGCCAAATTATCATCTAAACCCATTGATTAACAGTTTAGAAAGGATCTGGGATCATCTCACATGATCATAGATGCATACGGGTCATATTTCAATGATCAGTTTTGCCTGTCAGTGAAACTTGGAATCCTACGATTATTTCTACGTTTTATCGCCCTCACCTAAGTCAAAGTATGTCAGTGTGTGTCATCTTACCATAACCCAGGTCCAGTTTAATCCAAACCATTCTCTGATACTAACTTGTAGCGCCCCAAAAATTGGGGTTCGACCAAAGCTCAACTCCCGAGTTCCAATGCATCACTTATGCAACATACATAATGATGATTAAATGTTGTCCATATTAGTGCATTAAACATGAGTGGGATTATACTAAAATAACATATCATACTCCAGAGAGAATTAAGTTAAGCAAGAAGAAGACTGAGGTAGGTATATAATGTATAGAAGTGGTTAAAAATCCCCAGAGTATGATCATGTTACCAGGCTGAATATATACATGTTTGTTCCAAAATATACAAAATGACAAGGTGTAATGTCCAACTAATTCATATCCCTGTAATCCTGTCGATCAGTACATGGTCTACATAGACTCACCTAATAGCTGCATATAGGAGAACTCCTCATCATCGTAGAAATCAAGCTTCGCTTCGTAAGCCTCGCCATCATCTGTAGCTAAAATAGAATCTGGTTGGTGTTTTAAAACACCGTCCCAGAGTGAGAGTGAGTGATCAACTCAGTGGAGCTATAAGGCAAAGGTTAACATGTTATCAACTTAGTCAAGCAATAATAATAAAGCAGTACAACAATCATATCCTAAGTACTCTTGTTAATGTAGGAATGATATGCTATAATGATGCATACCCTTGCCTGCACTCCCTCAGTGACATCATCTCACGATCGCGCATCACAAACTCCCTAAACGTGCGCTTCCTCGCCAAAGCATATGCAAGGCGGTGCATGATCATGTTAGTTAAGTAAGTTATTAAGCATGTTCATACAGCAGATTCGAGAAGCTAAAGTACCTCCCTTTATATCATTTATCCAAACGATGATCCATCTAGGGTCGTCAATCATAGTTAATCACATACGATAGGCAAGTTATAGGGCAACATCACTCTTGATTTAAAAGCAGTGGATAGGCAAGTTCAGGTCACTATGGGAGGCTCGTCACCTCACCGTAGGCCTAGTTTATACTCGAGATCACTACAGGAAGGCTTGTCACCTTAGCGTAGGCCGACAGCTCGATTACAGTGTACCATACCACTGTATTCGGCTCACGAGTTTGGGTTGCTCACTAGACACTATGGGGAGGCTTGTCACCCCAGCATAGGCTAACAACTTAACCACGGTGTCACATAATACCATGCTCGGCTCATGAGTTTTAGTAGATCGTGGTACCAAGGTTGAAACAGGCTTTACAATTACTAAGTGGTACCTTAGATTCAAGCAGTAGCATCCATACATGGTAAACACACCATAGGCCAATCGGGTTATTTATCAAGTTTGATTAGCACAAACACACGCTGAATTAATCGACATGGAGCACGTGAGCACTCCACGCGGCCTGACCACTGTTGACAATCATCGTACAACTCGGATCCATCGAACATATCCAATGTAGCGAATCTAGTTCGACCACTCAATCGGGAACCGTTACCGATTGCTTGGACTATGTAGTAGTCCCAATCATACTCAATTACAATAGGTAATCACATGTGATAGTCAAAACAACATTTAAAAACCAATTCAAATACTATTCTCATTCGGGCATTTTAACAACCATATTGCACATGTTATCATACATAGACATTTCATCCATAAATCACGTAGTAGCAGATAGGTTACATGAAGGAAACTATAACTATAAATAAGGAAATTGAGAATCCTATCTCAACACCCTCATTAAATACATTTCAACAAACATTTTCTCATTCAGACATTTTATCAAACACTTAGACTACACATTTCAACATACATATAATAAATTAGTTATAACATATATTATGGCAAGTCCTTTCACCAAGGAGTTGTCATACGTACAACAAACATGAATTCTAGATTAATAGTCATGGGAAGCATAAATCATAATTTTTTATTCATTCAAACATTTCAACAAACACATGAAATGTATTTTAATATACAACCTAGTTTATACATACATGATATATCGAAAACATCGTAACTACGATCATATGGCAGCAATCAAGTCAAACATAAATCATTGCTGACATTGAAAACCTTGAAAACCATAACCTAAATGTTTATAGTCTTTACCTTTCCTCGGATTCCTCGATTCGAACTCGGTTCGAATCCTACGCTTCCGTCTATAGAACGACGACTACCTAAATCATGAAACAGGTTAGCTATTTTGCTAATTCCTCTATTTGAATTTCAAGAATGAGATTAGGGTTAGGATTTCTTACCCAAATCGAAGCTAGAATCAACTGTGTAGCAACGGTGGGGTGGTGATTCAACACGAGGAGCAGTGGGAATGAATCCCAGTAACGATCTCTCTCTCTCTCTCTCTCTCTCTCTCTCTCTCTTCTCCTCACTCTTTTCTCCTCTTTTCTCTCTTCTCTCTCCTAGGGTTAGGAAAATTCGTATGGAATGAGAGAGGCATGGGTTTAAGTCCTTTTATAGGCCCAGAACTGATGTCAATGGCCCGAGGGCCATGGTATACTTAGGGCATAGCCAAAGGATGGCTGTTTCGGGCCAGTAGAGCTCATCTGGAGGTCCATTGTTCACATACGGTCTGGAGAAAGTTCTCTGACTATGGATCTAAGGTAGGTTAAGGTTTCGGTCCGATCGGATTAGTGGATCGATCGTGGAGGACCCGTTTTAGTTCAATGGTCATTGGCACTCGATCAGGGCCACAAGTATACCAATGGGTGTAAGGAAATTTTCCTGATCGATGGGTGTAATTAGGTCAGAATCTGACGGTTTGAAACCTTAAATTTAGCCTATAAGCGAACGGCCCAATTCACTTAAGTTGAGTTCATTTCCTGAGGATATTCGCGTTTCTCACACACTTTGCTCCAGGCTCAAGTTGTGTGTTTCTGGATACTATTTGGACTCGATTCCCATGGTGGTTGTCAAGTGTAAGTGTTATGGTTTTATGATCCTTTGGTTCTCAAATTTTGTGGTGCCAAAACATCAATCTATGTCTTGTGTAATCTATGTCTTATGTAGCTCATTAGTATATATGATCAAGACATTGTATCACCTCTCTGAACACATTGCTTCAAGTCAAGAATGAAGATTTACTTCAAATCATTTCAAGAAATGCAAGTACAAGCTACAACGAAAGAAGTGATCTTGTTCAAAGACTCAAGTTAGTGTACAACTCGAAATGAAGTGTAATTCAAGCTCTAGAAGATCTCAAGTTCAATGCTACATCAAGTATAGAGATCCCAAGTTTTACAATCTTCAAAAGTCAACTATCATATGAAGTCTTGATGTTCATATCTCACTTTCTAGGTATGATTGACCTTAGATTGACCGTAGGGTAGGTCATTTTGTTTACATAATTCATATTGAATCTTTTAATATGAATTTGATCTGTTTTAAGACTAGTCCTGGACCCTATTCGACTAGTCCTAAAACTAGCTCAACTAGTCCAAGAAATTTCAGGACCAGTCCTAAGTTGTTGTAATTTTTCGGTTAAGCTACGACCAGTCCTGAAGTCTTCTCGACCAGTCATGTGAACAGTGCTCGACTTGTTCACAACCTATCATGCACCTTCGACTCAAACTCCAGCAACTAATAAGGGTTCAGTAATATTAACTGGTCACAGAACTTCTGAAAACTGCTATATTGTTAGTGAATCTAGCTCATCTAGTCAATTGTGTTACATGGTCCATACTGATGAGACTAATTTGTGGCATAAACATCTTGGACATGTATATTACCATAATTTGTATAGATTGTGTCACGCCCCAAACCCGGAAATCGGATTCACAGGAATCCCGATCGCCGAATCTGGTGCTGACAGCCTCTGTAGTACCCCATTCTCACGTTCATACGCCAGATTCCGATCCTGGGATCCTACAAGGAGATTTTTTTTGTACATTTAACTCATAATAAGCATAATCGCAAGTATACCCAATTTTCAAAGACAACATCATCAGCACATATCCACTAATATAAACATTTGAATACAATACTAAAAGAGAAATACGTAAATCGAAAGTCAAGCTCCAAAAGAGTGTTGCACGCTCCAAGCTCAACACTGCTACAACCTATCATCATCTGCATGCATCTATCGTGAATAAGCTTATAGAAAGCTTAGAGGGTGGTGTAAGTGTGTGCACAAGGTAAGTGCTAAGTATTTAATACAATGCCATCATCATACAATGCCGAAAATACTGGTAATCCATAAATCATACATTATCGGAATAAGCAGAAAGATTGAAAAGATCATGAATTATCAAAGTAAGCAGAAATACTGACAAGATCATAAATCATAAGATAACAGAGTAAGCAATATAGAACAGCTATGCAAAAAAGGAGTCATAAAAAGCCCGAATATCATATGCTGAGGATGCGATACAATATACAATTCCTGATGAGTTCATGAATAACGTCAGCCATATCTAGACCATATAAATGCAAAAATGTAACAACCCAAAATGCCATATGCGGTGTGAATGGAATGACCATGCCAAAGTGTGAGGACGGGATGATAGTACGTAATATCACAGGCTATGGGGTCCATCACAAGGGACTTCTATCCAAACTAGTCCCATACCTAAATTTGGATAGTCAAACTCAATGTGGTAAACTCCTGATCTCAGGTTAGTTGCGCGCCCCAACCGAAATCCTGGCCATTGCGAAGGCACACGTAACAAATAGTTGCGTACCACCAACCCGAGTGGATAGTGAATGAATGAATGCATGAATGAGTATGCAAGTCCTACTCACTAAATCCACATATTAGTACAGTTCATCTCTGGGATCATCATCGGGGTTTAGTACACTCCAAATAGCACTGCCGCTCTCCCAGCCTCACAGTCCAAGTGAGCGCAAGAAACCTCACTATCCGCCTGGCCAATAGTCTACCAATACCTATCCAGCACGTTGATAGCGGACCCATTCACAAGCTGGTCAAACTCAGCCTAGTATTGCCCTCTACCCTCGAGAGGGTAAGGCCACACCCCCTCTCAACCGACCACGACACAGTGGGAGATGCGACCTCCTGATATTCAGCATTCGGCGTTCATGTATCCACTCAGTCTCAACGTCGGGGTGTCTCCTGGCCACGGAGGTTTAGGAATTTTCACCCAAGGACATCCATGGCACCCGTATGCTAGAACCAAACATTTCCGGTGTCCCATTGGCCATCCACGATATGCCTGTAGAGGCTATGGCCCTGTTGTCGCTAGGGCATATAGTAATCATAATGCGAGATACATGAGTTATACAATCCAGTCATGCATCAATCCTGCGCATACCTTGCGCTCATGCGAGATAACCTCCGCCTATCAGGGAGTCTCATAACAACATACTCAATGACCTATGCAATGATCAACCACATCTCATAACAAACATGCAGATGATGCGTGTGGACATGTATCATGATGCTATGCTATTACACACTCATAATCGGTATCAATAACCGGCGTCGACAATCGACCTCGACAATGTGGACATTTAACCGACATTGCTCCCCAAGGAATGACCCACATAGATCCTAACATATAGTGGACCCATGACCTCACACAAGGGATAAATATACAATACCATGGGCCTCACTCAAGAGCTTAATACACATCACGATGGGCCTTTCACATGGGCCTAACATACATCACAATGGGCTCCATAGCCTAGCCCTCAAATACATCACAATGGACCTCATACAATCATAATGGGCCGTGTCACATGGGTCTAATACGCATCACATGGGCTACATCACATGGGCCTATATACATCGGATGGGCCACATCCCATGGGCCCCGAATATATTACAATGGGCCATAACCCATGGGTCTCAAGTGCATCGCAATGGGCCTCTCACACAGGTCCATTATGCATCACATCAAGATGGGCCTTAATGGATGGTCATAGATACATCACATTGGGCCTTATATACATCAAGTGGGTCGCATCACATGGGCCACAGATACATCACAATGGGCTTCTAAAATGGGCCACATATACATCATAATGGGCCTTTAGCACGGGCCTAATATACATCACAAAGGGCTTTATAGCCTTATATACATTACATTAGGCCTCGACAATCTGACTTAGCCAAGATACTTGGCCTTGACAATTAGAATCGGCAAAATTGGTCACGTTAATCAGAAGCAGCCGAACAATCGGTCTCGACAAATCAGAATCGGCCTCGATACTCGACCTCGATAATCTGAATCGGCCGAACAAGGCCTAAGGAAAGGTCACAATGTGGACATTCGACCACCATTACCCATCAATATGGACATTTAACCGACATCGCTCTCCAAGGAGTGGTCCACATAGAGCCATATGTATAATGGGCCCATGGCCCTACACAAGGGCCTAACATACATCGCTATGGGCCTCACTCATGGGCCACATATACATCACATTGGGCCACGTCCATGGGCCTTGGATACATCATAATGGGCCACATCCCATATGCTTCTCATACATAACGTCGGGCCTTGCCATCTGGGTTGGAAATATATCACAATGGGCCTCAACCTATGGGCCTTAATGCACAATGGGTGGGCCCTACACCTGGGTCTAATATACATTACAGATGGGCCCTGTGTAGGGGCCTCATACACAACAAGCATGGGCCTATCAATGGGCCCTAGGGAGGGTTATAATGCGGACATTTAACCAACATTATTCTTACAATGTGAACGTAAAACCAACATCGCTCCCAAGGCATGGCCTGCCATAAATATCATTACACAAACCATGGTGGAATCACACTCAATGGGCCTCATGTACATCCCATTGGGTCTCGACCTATGGGCCTCAAATACATCAAATGAGCCTCAACCCATGGGCCTTTATACATCACAATGGGCCTAACCCATGGGCCCCAAATATATCACAATGGGCCTCAACCCATGGGCCCTAACACATCATAATGGGCTTTACCAAATGGGCCCTAATACATCACAATGGGTCTCAACCCATGGGCCCCAAATATATCACAATGGGCCTTAACCCACGGGCCCTAACACATTACAATGGGCTTTACCAAATGGGCCCTAATACATCACAATGGGCCTCATAAATATCAAGGTGAGCCCCAGCAATAGGCCATAAATACATCAAGGTGGGCCTCCTCAAATGGGCCTTATAAATATCAAGGTGGGCCTCAACAATAGGCCACAAATTCGTCAAGGTGGGCTTCCTCAAATGGGCCTTATGAATATCAAGGTGGGCCTCAACAATAGGCCACAAATTCATCAAGGTGGGCCTCCTCAAATGGGCCTTATGAATATCAAGGTGATTTCAGTGGTAGACATTTCAATGCTCACATTGCCGTGTGGTACACTTGATATATAGATCGGTCCACTTGATAAATAGATCTGTCTTATTCTGTTTCAAGCCTTAAAATGAGCTTGTCCAAAAAGGTTGGATGGTTTGGGTGCAACACATGCATCATGGTTGGATGGCATGGATGAAACAGGTGGGTCCCATGTAATAGTGGCCAACCACAGTAATTATATAATATATAATATAATATATTATATGTATTATATATACATATATATATATACGTGTGTGTGTGTGAAGCCATGTAGTGGCAGTGTCCAGCATCTCTGGACGGCCTAAATGGAAGGAAAAATAAATTTCATATTAATCCAAAACTTAGGTGAAAACCTCAAATAGGTTCCAATGTCAGACATTCAATCCCATTATTTCTTGCCATGTGGGCCACCTGAGCCACGTATATGGCTGAAATTTGGAGGGCGGCCCACTACCCTAAGCACCTACAAAATGGACGGCGTGGATATGCAAAACACATCACGGTGGGGCCCACATATGGGACCGTGCTCCCTGGCTAGTCTGACCATCCGCCCGCCTACGCAGTAGCGCCTGCTGCAGCGGCTTGCTCTCATTTTATTTTATTTTTTTATTTTTTTATTTTATTGAGGTTTTTCATATGTGGGGCCTGCTTCTGGTGGATCCACTCCACCCATTGGATTCCAGGGCTTAAGACCGTCCAAATGAGCCCAATATGCAGTGTATTTTTAGCGAGTAAAAACATCAAGGTGGGTTTCAAAGGTTAAAACATTGCTTCCTATGTTAAGGCCCGCCAGAACATCGAATCAGCTTCATTTTTCAACTCATCGGCTAAAATGAGCTCGAGAATGAAATGGATGGTGTGGATTAACAACATGCATCAAGGTGGGGCCTGTATAAGTGGTCCTCTCCAAAACCTTTGTATCTAAACTTTCTTTTTTGTCAGTACACTCACACAGGTCACGCTTCACTTTGACATTTAGCGTCCAGGGACGCTGGACAGTTTTGGATACCATATATTAAGGTGGGCCTTACCTTCACATGTGTTGTCTAGGTGGACCACCATAGGCACGGATGGTGTAGATAAAATATACACCAAGGTAGGGTCCATCCGAGTGGGCCACACGACCATCTACCACAAAACAAAAAAAGAAAAGAAAGGGGGAGAGAGAAAGGGAGACACACGTGCGATGGAGGGGCCCCGGCACTATGGGCCCTCCGATCTATGCATTCAATCACACATCAAGTGGGTCCCAATACATGTGGGCCCACCAAATCAAAGGTCAACGGTGAAGATTCTTCCTCCACCCAAAATGGACGGTCTAGATGACCTCTAGCTATGCAAAGAAAATAAACATCATGATGGGGTCCATGGAGAATGACCCCATCATGAACGATCATGTGGATCAAGGTGGGACATCGGCCACACCTAGGGTCCAAAGTGAGATCCATACCATCAATCGGTAAGCCTCACTCATTAAAAAAAAGAATCTAGGCCTAATAGAGCACCCACTATGATCCAAAGGTCAAGATCCACACAAAAGAAAATCACCCACCTCAAGATCTCTTCTTCCTTCTTCCGCCAATGCATGATAGAGCCCCAAAGAGACAGCTTCAACGGTGGAGATGATCCTTAGATGGTGGAGATGGGAGATAGGGAGGTGGGCCACACTAGCTCTCTCATGGGAGTCATGGACGTGGGAGTCTCATGGTTGCTTGAAAAATGAAGAAAATAAGAGAGAAGGAGAGAGAGGATAGGATGGGTGAGTGAGGTGATGGGTGTACTTATGTAGGGGAGAGAGTTGACTTTAAAGGGGGTGGTTGTACTTGGGGATGGGTGTGAGTGATGGGAGTGATGTGTACTTGATTGATGTGATTGATGTGATATTTTCTAGGGATTGCAACGCGCGACGTTCATCCTCGAACTAAACGCGGGCCCACATCTCCTGGCCAGGGTACCGCATTGGCGTGCAAGACGCGGCATCGGAACCGCGGCGATGGCGTGGTTGCACTGGTACAAGTCTTGTATCAAGCCAACTCAGATATACGGGACACATCTTAGGGTCACGCGTAAAAATTGGTAACTGTTCGCAGGTTACTAGAATTTGACCGGGATGACCGCGGAAGCCTACGGAACAGTACAACCTAGGATACGGGTCTTACAGATTGAGCAAAAGAGAACTAATAAGAGGTCTACCTAAATTACAAAAAATAGACAAAATATGTGGCGAATGCCAGATTGGCAAGCAATCAAGGAGCTCTCACAAGAAGGTGAACTCTAATGCCACATCAAGACCACTCGAGCTTCTCCATATGGATCTTATGGGACCTACCAAGACGGAGTGTCGAGGTAGCAAAAAATATATTTTGGTAATCATGGATGATTTTACCAGATTCACTTGGGTAGCTTTCTTAAGGGATAAATCAGAAACCCTTGATGAAGTAAAAAGAGCTCTCAAATAGATTCAAACGGAAAAAGGTTCTCAAGTCCATAAGATTCGTAGTGATCATGGATTTGAATTTGAGAATAGCAGTTTTGAGAAATTCTATAGCGATCAGGGAATATCGCATGAATTTTCTGCGCCCAAAACACTACAACAAAATGGAATTGTAGAAAGGAAAAATAAAGTGCTTCAAGAAATGGCTAATGTAATGTTGAATAGTATGAAGCTATCTAAAAATCTTTGGGTTAAAGCTGTAAATACTACCTGTTATATAATTAATCAGGTTTATACAAGTAAATCTAATAATAAAACAGCTTATGAAATGTGGTTCAATAAGAAGACTACTATCAAATACTTTCAAGTTTTTGGCAGCAAGTGCTATATTCTACATGACCATGAAAATCTGGGAAAGTTTGACACTAAAAGTGATGAAGGGATCTTTTTAGGATGTTCTTTAAACAGTCGCACATATCGAGTACTGAACAAAATGACCGATGTTATTCAAGAATCTATTAATGTGGTCATATACAATCACTTGAATACACCTACCCCAAGTTCAAATAATGATGAAGTTCTTTTAATTGACAAACTAGATACTTCATCAAGTCAAAATAATTCAGAATTGAGGACTGTTAAAGATCATCCAACCACTCAGATTCTTGGAAACCCTCTCACTGGTGTTCGCACTCGTAAACAACTTGAAGACATATGTAATTATGTATGTTTTACATCCTAGATTAAACTTGTAAATGTAAAAGAAGCTCTTACTGATGAAAACTAAATTGTTGCGATATAAGAAGAGCTTAACCAATTTGTGAGAAATGATGTTTGGTATCTAGTTCCTAGACCTAAAGATAAACATAATATCGGAACTAAGTGGATTTTCAAAAATAAGTCTGATGAACTTGGTAATATAATTCGAAACAAGGCTAGAATGGTTGTACAAGGGTACACACAAATTGTGGGTATTGATTATGATGAAATCTTTGCTCGAGTAGCTCGTCTTAAGTCAATCAGACTATTTATATCCATTGTTTTCTTTAGAAAATTCAAAAATTATCAAATGGATGTGAAGAGTGCCTTCTTAAATGGTGATCTGCATGAAAAAGTGTATGTTGAACAACTAATGGGTTTTAAAGACCCTAAGAACACTGATCATGTCTATCACCTTAAAAAGGTTCTCTACGGCTTAAAACAAGCTCCTAGAGCATGGTACGAGAAATTGATTAAGTTTTTACTAAGTCATGATTTTCAAATGGGAAGTGTAAATAAGACTCTTTTTGTTGAGAAACTTAATGATCACATTTTAATAGTGCAGATCTACGTTGATGATATTATTTATGGATCTACATGTTCTAACATGACTGTTGAGTTTGCAGCTTTAATGAAATCTAAGTTTGAAATGAGTATGATTGGGGAATTAAATTATTTCTTAGGGTTGCAAGTGAAACAACAATTTGATGGCATTTTTATTTCTCAAACCAAATATGCTCTCAACTTAATCAAAAAGTTTGGATTTGAGAACGGTAAGAATTTTGATAATCCTATGAGTATAACTCTAAGACTCTCAAAGGACTCTATAGGTAATAATGTGGATCCTATATTATATCGTAGTATGATTGGCAGTTTACTTTATTTAACTGCTAGCAGACCTGATATTGCTTTAAGTGTTGGTATTTGCGCTAGATATCAGTCTAATCCTAAAGAGTGACATTTAACAGCTGTTAAGAGGATTATGCGATATATTGCAAGTACTGCTAAATTGGGTCTCTGGTATCGATATGATACTAGTGTTTAACTTTCTGGCTACTCAGATGCTGATTGGGCTAGTAATATTGATGACAGGAAATCAACCAGTGGTGGTTATTTCTATATTGGAAATTGTTTGGTTTTTTAGTTTAGAAAGAAGCAAAGTTCTATATTGCTCTCAACTGCAGAGGCTAAATACATCGCAGCAGGAAATGCATGTACTCAGCTTGTTTGGATGAAACGAATGTTAAGCGATTATAAGATTACACAGGAATCAATGATATTATATTGTGATAATTCTAGTGTTATAAATATTTCAAAAAATCTAATCCAACATTCACGTACTAAGCACATTGACATGAGGTATCATTACATTCGTGAATTAGTGGAAGAAAAGTTGATATCTTTGGAATACATTCCTACCGAGACTCAACTTGCTGACATTTTCACTAAACCGCTTGACAAAAGCAGGTTTAATAAATTAAAATTTGATCTTGGTATGTGCATTTTAAATTGATTATTCATGCATAGTTGTATCATAATATATATATATATATATATGATAAATTATTGGTTTAAATTTCAAATTTGTATGAAAAATACATGTTTATGTTGGTACACTACCAGTCGAGGATGTGCTCGACCAGCCATGGTACGTCCGGTCGAGAACGGCCCAAGACCGGTCATGTAGCGTGCTGGTCTCTTTAATTTGGGGAAAACCATCATCTTCCTCATTTCTTCTTTTCTCTCCAACAAGCCGTGGCATGACTAGTCGAACCTTACTGTTTGATTCGTTAAGGTTAGTACATTTTTTCAGTCTTACTTGAAGATTCATGGTCTATATTCTTTAATTTCTTCATTAGACTACTTGATTTCAAGCTTTGTTGAGTTATTTGGGGTTTTCTTCTCAAATTTTTGTTTTTGAGAAAACCCTTTCCTCATCTTTTGCAACTCCTTAGTACATTGATTTTCTTGTTACCAATGGATGCTAGAGGGAAAAAGAAAACTTCCCGTGGTCCATCTTCTTCTAGATCTACTCCAATAGCACAACACCACCTTTTGTCACCTGAAGAAGATCCCTCATATGTGCGGGATTTGCGTTTGCATAATGTTATTGTTGAGCGATCTGTCGATCTTGAACACATTGCTCCTTTTGGTATTCTCCCACTTCTTCAAGCTATAGGATGGGCTAACATCTTACATTGGGGTGGGCCTGCATACCAATCTATTGCTCAATCCATGTTTGCATGTATCTCTGATTTTTCGACTGAGAATTTAACGTTTAAAATTGATGCTAGAGAAGATCCATTTGAAATTGATCGTCATCTGATTTCAAGGCTAATGAACATACCTATTAATGACGAGGGTATTCATATTCATACTCTAGCTGAGAAACCCTCAAAATCAGAAAAATACATACTCACTAGAGATCTAAGTAATATGAATGTGCAATGGACTCATAAAGGGAATGCGCTCTCCTCAAAGTCGTGTTACCCAAATATAGGGCTCTCCACAGAATCTTTATTTCAAATCTGTATCCGCGTTCTGGTAATAAAACAGAGCTGACATCCTTTATAGTTCGGGTTTTGCAATCTGTCATCTCTAGTACTAAAGTTTGTCTTCCTTCTTTAATATGTCATTCCATCATTCAGTTTCATCTCCATCCAGGTCCTAGTGATATTCCATTTGCCTATCTTATAACTGTTTTAGCTACTCACATGCTAGTTGTTATGCCTGTTGGAGAGGCTCCTATCCATCATCTTATTTTTAACAATTCAAATATTAAAAAGATGAAATTGGAATTGGCTCCTAGCCAAGTGGATGTGGGTGGTGGGGGAGCTGAAGGAGGGAATGAAGAAGAAACTGGTGATCTTCCTCTTGATGATATAAATATGGATGATATTTTTGATGAAATTGAATCTGATTATGCTAATGATCCTGACTATGAGCCATCTGATTTTGATGCTCATCTTCATGCTCTAGAGGAGAAGGTAGAGAATATGAATGTGGCCCATGATTTACAGTTTAAATATATGCAAAAGTATCTTAGGCGCTTAAACAAGGGCCTTCATCAACTTGATCCTACCATTCCCGCGTCTTCTTCAGGATCTGATTAAGTGCTTTATTCTTTGGTCTGTAATAACTTTAAGTCTACTTGTGCTGGTTTGTGAACTTTATTTGGTTTACTGACTTTTGTTTAAACTAGTTAATAGTATGTGGACTTTAATTTGATATATCTTGTCTAGTTAATCATTTATTACTCCTGTTTCTTGTCCTTTTCAATTTTTCTTCTTCTTCCTTTGTCATATTGTGCTAAAAAGGGGGAGAAATATTTGGATTGATTGCTTATGGCATGGATATATTTGGATTGATTGCTTATGGCATGGATATAGATTGTGGGTAGCATATAAGTTTTTTTGCAAATATGCGTGCTACTCAGGGAGAGTATGTGAGGAGATGTTTTGCCTATGTTGTGGCTAGTTCATAATGTTATGTGCTAGTCGATGATAACTGGTGCATGATTCTTTAACTAGGTTGTAACTGATTTTCTCTTATAGCTAGTGCATACATGATTCTTTGATGTGTATTGGTGATATTATTGTTGAGTATGTTTTGTCACAAATTTGACAAAGGGGGAGATTGTAAGTGTTATAGTTTTATGCTCCTTTGGTTGTCAAATTTTGTGATGCCAAAACATTAATTTATGTCTTGTGTAATGTATGTCTTGTGTAGCTCATTGATATATATGATCAAGACGATATATCACCTCTCTAAACACGTTACTTCAAGTCAAGAACGGAGATTTACTTCAAACCATTTCAAGAAATGCAAGTACAGGCTACAATGAAAGAAGTGATCTTGTTCAAAGACTCAAGTTAGTGTACAACTCGAAATGAAGTGTAATTCAAGCTCTAGAAGATCTCAAGTTCAATGCTACATCAAGTATAGAGATCCCAAGTTTTACAATCTTCAAAGGTCAACTATCATATGAAGTCTCGATGTTCATATCTCACTTTCTAAGTATGATTGACCTTAGATTGACCATAGGGTAGGTCATTTTGTATACATAATTCATATTAAATCTTTTTATATGAATTTGGACTGTTCTAAGACTGGTCCTGGACACTATTCGACCAATCCTAGAACTGGCTCGACCAGTCCAAGAAATTCTAGGACCAGTCCTAAGTTGTTTTAATTTTTCATAATTTTTTGGTTGAGCTACGACCAGTCCTAGAGTCTTCTCGACCGGTCATGTGAACAGTGCTCGACTTGTTCACAACCTATCATGCACCTTTGTCTCAAACTCCAGCAACCAAACTTCGTACCTCACGACCAGTCATGGGTTGGTCACGACCAGTCGTGGAGGGCTCATGACAGGTCATGGAGGACCTTTGACCACTCGTAGAACGGTTTTATCCGATCACGCTTAAAATTTCAAAAATTCGTTTCTTCTACAACCAGTCGTACTGTCCTCAGGACCAGTTGTAGACGAGTTTCTGCAAATATAAATAGACAACGAATTTCAAAGTTTGTTAATCTAATTCAAGTAAAATCAAGGCATCACTCTAAGATAAGTTTGTGTTCATTTTAGGCTAATTTGTGCATATTTAATATTCTCTTTTGTTAGCTTTATTGATTTAATTTTATTTCTATATTCCAATCTGAACTGAAAAGAGGAATTGTGATATTCCTTCTTCTTGGAATCAAAATCAAATATAGCTAGCCCAACTTGTTTAATTTAAAATCAATTTAGAACCTATAACCATTTCTTAAGTGAGCATTGGACATTGAACTTCTATTCAAACTTCTACTCCGACTTGGTTCTCCCAGGCTATAACAAAAGGGGAAATCCAAGTATTTTACTTTATTGTAAATTTCATTCTTTTCCTTTTATTTGAGATTAATCTAGAAAAATCTCAATCTGTTGGTTATCTGAGGAGAGCCAAAAAACTCAGAAGTGGGGTTTTTTGAATTGTGTAAGCCTATTTGAAAGACACAATTGTGAAGGTTTTAGGTGAACCTGAGAAACCTATTTTCATAGTGAATGCTAATATCCACTGAGTGAGGATATTAAGAGTGGAGTAGCAAGTTGTGTGGCTGTTGTTTAATAGTTGGTGAACACATAGGTGAACCACTATAACTCTTTGTGTTTTATGGATGTGTGATTTATTTTCTATCTTTTAATATTCAAAGTTTGTGAGATGTATGTGGGGATGTGAGTGTTGTAATATTTACATTCCAAGCATTGTGGGGAACGTCGTAATAGTTTAATATTTCTATTCCTTGCTATTTATTTATTCCTCTTCAATTTGAGTTTTTTATACACAAAATTTTTTATAAATAAGGTTGTTTGGCCCTGCGGGCCCATGCCCGCCCTCAGTAGTGCTAATCATGCTCCCTGCAGTTGTCTCAAAGTGCATCTTTACAAGAGGCTTTGCCACATCTGCTGACAATCCCTCATATTTCTGGCCACTGGATCCATCAGGCAAATTTACTATCAGTTCAGCATGGAACCTTAACCGTCAAAGGCTACTGTCCAAGAGGTGGTCCAAATGGATTTGGAAGAAAGACCTTCAGCCCAGAATCTCCCTTTTTGCGTGGAAACTGATACAAAACGCTATTCCCGTGGATGTCAGAGTGCAAGACAGGAATTTTGCTGGCGTCCAGTTGCAATTGCTGTGAGGAAAGACCTCTGGTCTGTCCTAGCTGCGAGTCCATCTCACATCTTTTTCTCGAGGGGAAGCAAGCCTCCTCAATATGGCAGTACTTCAGTGCAATGTTCTGTATCCCCTGCATTCGTCAGCAGTCCTTTGAGTAGAGATTACTTCAATGGCGAAGTGCTGAAGCCCCTGGCATGGCCTCTCCCCTATTGCATACCACCCTCCCTTTGCTGATTGTGTGGGAGATTTGGAAAGCCAGAAACTCTGCAAGGTTTGATGGTATCCCCATGCAAACAGCTAAAATCATTGCTCACATCAATGGACACTTCCCGAGCTAGACCTTCAGCCAGCCGTTGAGTGTCCCACCTCCCTTGCAGTCCTAGAATGGCTTGGGACCCATCAGGGCTAATACCCACCAGTATGAAATCATTATATGGAAGAAGCTGGCCTTAGGCTGCATCAAGATGAACGTGGATGGCTTGGCAAGAGGGAACCCAGGCCTGTCTGGTGGAGGAGGAGTGTGTAGGAACGACAGTGGAAACCTCCTCTTTGCCTTCTCGACAGGGTACGGAGTGGGATCCAACAATGAAGCAAATCTCCATGCGATTCATGACGGACTGGCTCTGTGTCAAGAGAGAGGGCCTCTCAACATTGAAGTGGAATCAGATTCCCAAGTCATCGTCGATCTTCTTCAGAGGAAGTCGAAGATCTCTTGGCACTGGAAACTGTGGGTCTCAAGGATCTGGAGAATGTCTCGCATGGCCTCTGTCTCCTTCAGTCTCATCCCTCGAGAAGGAAATGGCCTAGCCAATGGAATGGCCCGCAAAGGAAGTAATGATCAGTCCTTCTCCCTCCTTTCCCAGGTGAAAGATTTGCCAGTGGAAGTGAGAAGCAGGATATTTCTGGACAAAATTGACTTGGGGAGTATTAGATCAGGTTAACCAGCATTTTTGGAGTCTGGTTTTGGTCCCCTGGTGTAGAGCGGGTTGGAGTTTTTTTGTGGATAGTTAGCAAATTGTAGTTTTTATAGAGGCCCATGTGGGTTTATCCTCCCTTCTGTCTTGGCAGGACTAAAGGAGTGACACACTAGGAGCGGTCCAAGGTTTTTTTTTATAGAGACCTTCCCGAAAATCCATGTACAAATATACTTGGATTAATGAAATGCGAGTGGCATGAGTCCACATATATATATATATATATATATATATATATATATATATTGCATAAGATTAGTCCAAGTAGTATGAGAGAAGTCATTAACAATGGTTAATAACTTAATTGAAATATTACAATGAATTAATTGAAATATATTAGTAGTAGTAACAGAACTAGAAGGAAAGGGAAGCCGAGATTATTTGGTTAATAGACAAATATCACAATAAAACGTACTAAAAACACAATAGAAGGTATGAAGGTGGATAAACGATAAAGGCAAGACTATAAAAGATGCTCTAGTTGTCAATGTCATAGCGTGGGAGAAGAAGGGTGTGCGGCAGAGAAAGCAGTTGAGAAAGGATAAGAAATTAAGTGATAAATGCCATCTTGCTCCTTACCCAGTCTAATTGCCGTTTTTGAAGCTAGGTCTTGAAATATGAAAAAACCATAATAAAATGTAATTGAGCAATTTAAAGAACAAGTTAGTTTAGTGGAAAAAAAGATGCTTAGAATAAAAAGAAGGAACATATAAGACATCATTGAGAGAAATGGATGGTGAAATGGTGATAGGTCTCACGTGGGTAATATTGGCAAGTCAACCATTTGGTAATGTAACCAATGAAATTGTAGTAAGATGTGTGGATGAGTTGAGTAAAGATAGATTAAGGTTCACATGGCTTATAGCGCTGGTGTTAATAACCAATCTGAAAGAAGAAAAAGAGGTAGAAAAATAAGAATTACCCGTAAGATAAGCCTCAGGCTATATACTAACTTTATTGAGCAATAATAAAATTTGGTGATATTAATTTGGAGTAGAGATGGGAGTAGATGAAGTAGGGATGTTAGGACCTGTATTGTTATGGGTCTGTGGTGCACCTGGTCTAGGAGTTGTGGATGGAATGACCAGTTAGATAACCATGAAGCGCATAGCCTTTTCCTTAATGTGGGAAAAACAACCACAATGGTCACAAGTGGGTTAAGGTCGACACCTCCCATAGTCGTCTTTAAAAAGGTTTCACCCTAGATTGCAAGAAGGACCCACATTAGGTCGACTATCCATGGCTAGTAAAGTTGTACCATCATCAGAAGGCCTATGGGGAATAGAAACTTCTTGTTGTTTCTCTTCTTGCAACATTAAAGAGTACGCTTTGTTTATTATAAGAAGATGGTTCATACATAGAACTTGTCCTCAAATAGCCGAGTAATAAGTCCCATAATGAATTACATAAGATGCTGTCGCTAGTGGTGAGAAGTTTCTTAGTAGCTCTGTAAGTGCACATGGGAAGAAAAGAGTAAAAAGACAGATTGTCCCAATACAACTTAAACGAAGAAAAATACGTAGCTATGGTCAATTGTCCTTGTATGAGAATTGATGGCTCACTCGAGTTAAAATATGCAAGGCCCATTGCTTTGAGAAATTTGATCGTGTAGATCAGTCCAAAGATCATGAGCATTTCAGTATAAATGAGCATTTCAATATAAATAACGTTATTTGATAACTCTATAGTTAGGGAATTGAGTCTAAGATAAAATCATATGGTTGCAATGTGTCTATAGGACAAAATTAGATGAACCATTAGATGGTTGTGGGTATGAGCCATCAACAAAGTGCAATTTATTTTTTGCACTAAGGACAATGATCATGGCACGACTCCAAGAAGCATAATTATCACCTTGAGTGGTTGGACGTAGTAAGGCCCGCATCTGGCATATTGGATTTAGCCATGGTAGCAAGACAAATTCAACGATCCAATAAACATAATGGTTTGACAATAACAAAATAAGTACAACAATCTTTAAAAAAGACAATATGCAAACAACACTTCAAATCGAATGGTAACCAGATTTGTGTGGGAAACTATGTCACTGACAGACAGTAATAGGGTGGGATCTTACTCTGACAATGGTGTTGTTAAAAGATGTCTTAAATATGGAAAAGTTCGACTAGCCCAAGAAAGTTCAGCTCGAAGTCCAACAACAAAGTATATTGGAATTTCTGAGATCCTCGACTCATCGAAGATCAGCTTCAACTCATCTAAGATCTGCTTTAACTCGTCGAAGGTAATGCAGACAGCACACGGACTACGTAAATTTGAGGCGGTTTCCGGACTATTCCAAGTCGGTGCGAAAGTGAGGTTTCCTAAACTATAAATAAGAGTTCCTAGGGCCTTTCTAAAACATCCTAAAGCTTTTTAAATGTATTCTAAGGGTTCCTAAAAGGTTTTTAGGGTTTACAAAGGGTGTAGGAAGGGTGAGATTTGAGGTTGTTCGAATCGGGTAAGTCCTCTCTTTGTAATTTATGCTTTCATAGTGGATTTCTGTCGCTTTGTGCCGTGATTTTTTCTCGAAAGGATTTTTCACGTTAAATATTTGTGTTTGCTTGGTGCTCTTGGATTGCTATCCTAGATCCATCTCTATGTGATTCCTCAGCATAATCCCCGACAAGTGTTTCAGAGCAATCTTTGGGCACATATTTGAATTTGAAGGATTAACATCAATGAGAAGCACTGGGTATGATATTGAGAAGTAATCAGAGAAAAATAACTTTGAGTTATGGAAGATTAAGATGATTAGTTCCTTAACTAAGCAAGATGAAGATGGTGCTCTTGAGGAGCGAAAGTCTACTATGATTGATGATGATTTGAATACCCTTGATGAGAAGGCATTATCCTCGATCTGTTTATGTCTCATGGATGAGGTTCTCTACAATGTTTTGAGTGAGAAAACTATGACTAGTTTATGGTCAAAGTTAGAGGATATCTATGCAAAAAATTCCTCTGAAAATTGCCTACACTTGAAGCTATAGTGGTATAACTTCAAGATGGAAGAGGGTGGAGACCTGGAGGCCCACATCAGCAACTTTAATAAATTGGTTTGCAAACTACTGGATATAGAGGAAGTGATCAAAGATGAGGAACAAGCATGTATGATGAATCAGTTGGGTCTTTAGCAGGAGGCCGTGCAGGTTAATTTGATAGCAGGAGGCCAAATTAATAATCAGTTGGGTCTTTAGTACGCGAGAACGCTATCAATTTGGTTAAAAAAATTTGTTTATCACTCACGTACTAAACACATTGATGTTCATCACCATTTTATCCGACAGATGTTTGAAGAAGGAGGCATAACTCTAGAGAAGATTCACACTAGCATGAATCGAGCAGATATGCTCACCAAGGTTGTTTCTACAGAAAAGTTCAAGTTAAGTGCAACTTCTCTAGGCTTGGCGATGACGTAAAAGAAGGATGAAGTGTGCATGAGAAGCATTGATTAAAGTTATGATGCATCGCAGAGATAAGAGAAAAGGTCAAGAAGCTATGTGTTTGAAGATTGAAGACATGGTGGAGACTGTTGTTAAAAGATGTCTTAAATCTGAAAAAGTTCAACTAGCCCAAGAAAGTTCGGCTTGAAGTCCAGCAACAAAGTATGTTGGAATTTTTGAAATTCTCGACTCGTCGAATATCAGCTCTGACTCTTCAAAGACTTGATTCGACTCGTCGAAGGTTACGCAGACAGCACACGGACTGCATAAATTTGAGGCAGTTTTCAAACTATTCCAAGTCGGTGCGAATGTGGGGTTTCCTAAACTATAAATAAGAGTTCCTAAGGCCTTTCTAAAACATTCTAAGTCTTTCTAAAAGTATTCAAAGGGTTCCTAAAAGAGTTTTAGGGTTTGCAAAGGGTGTAACAAGGGTGAGATTCGAGGTTGTTCGAATCAGGTAAGTCTTCTCTCTTTGAAATTTATGCTTTCATAGTAGATTTTTGTCGCTTTGTGCTGTGTTTTTTTTCTAAAAATGTTTTCCACATTAAACCTTTGTGTTCTCTTATGTTTGCGTGGTGCTCTCGGATTGTTATCCTGGATCCATTATCTCTGTGTGATTCCGCAACACAATCCCCAACAAATGGAGGGTGGCTTGAAAATCAAGCAACGATGGGCGAAATCTAGCAGTGGAACTGTTATTGTTTACAGCTAATGATGTTGGTGATGAAGGAGAGAGAAGGTGCCATGATTAATGGTTGTTGAAATATCTAAGATGGGTTTTAACACCAGATGTTGCTTCAAATGGCGATAGCCATTGCTAAAAAAATAGCAATCATGTCAATGATGATGCTACCCGAAGATGTAGTGGGAGATGCATATTGTTGTTGGAGATGTCGTAAATGTCGTTGATGTTGCTGGTCATAGATGTCATTGATGGTCGTCACTAGAAAAATGGCAATCGAAGAAGAAGGTTGATGGTCCATTAAAGGGATAAGGATGACGAGCTGGCAGTAGGTGGTCATCGTGTGCAGAGGAAGGGTTCGGAACTCTTTTTTTTTTTTTTTTTTGAAGTGTAAATAGTTCAACTCTTTTTATTTTTTTAAATTTTTTTATTTAAGGAAAGTGGGACGATGCCACTAGAATTTCATTGATCTGAAACATGTACAAGCTTTTGGGAGGGTCTAACCAAAAAGATTATGGACCACTCCTATCATGTCACCCTACAAAAGGTAAAACACAAAAGGAAGCATCAGGCAGCCTGAAAGCAACTAATTACAACCCATATACAACTAGATTAAGGCCTTCTCATAGAGCCTAGGCCTGAGTTGTCTAGAACTATGATCCCTCTGATAGGCATAGGAAGGATGGAGGAGGGGTTCGGAACTAGAAGGGGTTCGAAATTCTAAAAATCAGTAATATGCAGGACAGTTAATGGTACAAGGGTGTGACAAGGGCAACATCGTTGACGAGGATGGTGGTTGCTGCGGTTGAAGACAATTTAGGGATGATGGGTTTTGAGGTTTTACGGAACCACGCTTGAATCAGAGATGAGGTAGGGCATGGTGATGCACGACAATATATATATATATATATATATATATATATATATATATATATATATATATATATATATATATATAGAGTCATGCTCCCCTGCGCACCTACGCATGTGCGCACCTTTGTACACATGCCATGGGTGTCTAATCTGAACGGTCCATGTGATGCGGAATCCCATAAAACCTCATGTGGAAAATTTTCACCCTGATCTAATATTCTGGTGGGCCATAGCAAAGAGAAATGCAAATCAAGGGAGGAAACTGTTTTCATTTTTCATGGCCCACCAAAGTTTCATATCAAAGTAAAACTTGGGCCTGGGGGGTTTCAGGAGGTGCTAATTCACATGAACGGTTCAGATTTTAGATCCACATCACGTATGATGGGTTCTCAAAAAAGTTCGTACGTAGTACGTACGAACTGGTTCGCAGGTGAGCGTTTCCGTATGTATATATATATATATTTGTCAAAAAAATGTTTAGGCAAGACAAGGCGCAGAGGGGGTTTCGGGGTGAAGAGGTTGTTAAGGTGGAGTAATGGGTGAGAACGGTTAGATTCCGGCATAAATATTAAAGCATGAAGGGATTTTTCTCTAATACCATGTAAATTAAAGAAATTTCTCTTCATAATTTTCACTAAATGAGGAAGTCCTCTTATACAAAAGACACAAACTATTCTTAGTTTTTACCCCAAAGTAGTTGTACACTTGCTAAATATAAATCATATAATCTAATAAATACTAATTAGCATATTTGTACAAATTTACATTCTAGCATCGACGGAAATGATCATACAATCGTTATGCTTTTGTAGATTTGCTCTATACACAAGAGGACCTTACAATTTGGACAGTTTGTGTGTGCATTGTAACTGTCAATAGGACCGATGACCCACCAGGCTTTCGGTTTTTAGTCCCTAACATGTAAGTCCATTTATTAATTAGGTTGGGCACGGATTTGACGCCTTAGGATTTGAAGGGCATTTTTGGTATATTTCATGCATGATGTGTAAGACTTGGGTCCTATATGATCAATGTCTCGGATTTGTCAAACCTATTGACCATTAAAAATTTTGATCGGTTCAGATAGAGACTCTGAAGTATGTTAGTGAAATATTAACTCTTGCAGAGAGATAAATACTTATATTCTAGAGAATCTTAGATGAGTAGTTGTACTAGGTTGAGCTACTCCAGCTCTTTTTGCTGTTAATACAGGTTTTGGTTATCTCACCTACACAATATATAGAAAACCACTTCTTTTGTCTCAAGTTTCTAGAAGAATAAAAGGTGCAAAAAATCAAGTTTCATCCTTATCCATTGACATCAAACACGGTTTCCCGTTCAAATATGTGATTTAGATTATGTATGAAATTTGATATTACATTAATAGGAATCTTTAGCTCAATGTATTGAATTGGATTTATTTATTTTTTAAAATTCTTTTGTTCTACTACCTTTAGACCCAAAAATCCCACAAGTGGTATTAAAGCGGTCCCTTTCATACTTGTTAGTTTTTTATTTTTCCAGTGATGTGATTAGATTCTATTTGGTGTTAACCAATCAAATTATAGTACTCTGAATGAGGATAGAGCAAAATCAAGCATAATGGATTCCTGGGTTAGGAGATCGAGTCTTTCCAATTTCACTATATCGTCATCGGTGCAATTTAAAAGGTAGATTATTTTAAATATATGGCCTAATATAAACGGTTTCTTTTTCATTGAATGATTATGGTTTATGTTTATGTTTATGTGATGAATTGTGTGTTTTAGTTCAATGTATGGCTTGGATCAATGGTGATTATTAAATTTTATGAATATTATATGTTTATAGGTTTAATAGAGGCAATTGATTTTTTATTTTTATTTTTGTCATTCTTAAGTTGTAAATTTGAAATTTCTTTTGTATTCTCTTAGATCCATTATCTCCAACGATTTGAATAACCTGGATTAGCTAAGATCTTGTTGCAACATATAGATTTAGGAGATGAAGTTCGAGTCACACAAAATCGAATATGGACATCATTTGAAAATCCCATATACATATGAGGCTTATTTTGAAGCTCACGTATAGAGGAGGTGAATGGACAGTTCACATTGTTTGAGAGATGACTTATGTGGGGCTCACGAGGTCAGCAATGTCCACTCACCCCTTTTCTTAAAGGCCTCAGCGCGGCCTTGGGTGTGAGAGAGAGGAGTGGGTGACATCATTACACCTTCTCTCCTTGTTTGCTCTCTCTCTCTCTCTCTCTCTCTTGGCTACTCTAATTGGAATTTTTCTTTTTTATTATTTCTTTCCTAAGATTCCCTAACAACTAAAATTTCTAAATTTACAAATTAGGATTTTTGAAAAAAATTGAGAAATTTCTAAATATGTAGGCCCACAAATACATTTGGAATCCATGCCATTAATCATGCAAATATTGTATATATGATAATGTTTGTGCTCGAGATCATCTGTGTGTGGATCTGATTGTCTGACCACCTGAGAGTGTTACGCCCACCCTTTGCTTGTTGTGGATGGGGCCCCACGACCACTAGATCGTTGGATGAACACTTGAGACCTAAAATTCACATGTGCGCTGGCCCTTGCGCAATATTGATAACGTCGACAGATTATGGCCTACTTTTAGACCAATATTTGCCCTCCTTTGGGATATTTGATCTAGTAATTTTGTTCTTCTCATCAATATCTTCAAAATGAGTGGCTCTCACCCCAATCATCGCGAAGTTGTTAGAGGGACAAGATCGGTAGTTCATTGAGTGGGCCATATCTCATGATCCATTAGTCATAATGAGATGAAATTTAGTTTGAATGATGTTCTTGATATAGTCTTTGTGATGGTCCAATCAGATTGGAAAGATCTGACATATCTTACTAGATTGATTTTAGTCATTTACAGGATGTTTTGAACGAATCTGTTTCATTTCAGATTAAATTAGGCTGATATTTGCTTCCTAGACCAATTAGTACATTCTGAAAATATTTATTAACTTATATCGACCAAATTTTGGGCCAATCATAGAGATTTGATATCAAATTTCAATTCGGCTAAATTTGAGTCCTAACCTATGCTAAAGGGCTAATATTGGTTATTGATAAAAGGAATGAAAATTTTAATCAAAAGTTTAAATAAAATTCTCTCACTATCGGCATTTAACATCAGACATATCTTGGGTAAAATAAGACTTCTTTAAGATGGTCCATTGAAGGTAAGACCATAGGAAGATCCTTAAATCTAAGGTTTGAAGGTTGGAATTGGTTATGCTAGTCACAAAAGTGACTTCAATCAATCAAAGTCTTTGATTTGAGATTCCTTTGTGTGGAATTTAGTAATTCTTCATGCAATTTTAGGATTACAATAGGTTATATTTGTGTCCATAACAAACGATGATCGAAGTAAAGGAATGACATTGTTTGATAGGATACAAACGATGCAGAGTACGTAAGTAGTGTTAGTAGTATAAGTTTAAGAGATCCATCTCACCAAAGGTGTTGGGGGCATTTAATTTGTCTAATAAGCATTGATCAACTTCATGTTCAGTGAAGTCACTAGTGTGTCATGATTTCACCTAAAGGAATCATGATGATACGCAAAGCTCTTGCCAACATGGATGAAGTAGGCACATTATCATTTTAGCTAATTTAATTGAAGGCCCTAATAATTGAATGAAAGTGTGGTACAGGTTTTTTTTTCCTTTTATTTTATATTAATGCATTACTTATATGAAACATATTTATCAATTTGTATGAGTATGTTTGTTTACACATTCAGTAATGAACCTTTCCAACATTCCAACTTAATACAATGCCATACCATTTTTAACTAGGTCCAGTTATCCCAAATGAGTCGTGTAAAGAAGTGTACCACCCCTTTCACCTTTTTAATATGACCCTGACTTTAAATAGATCTAAATCATTAATTAAATAGGCTCAACTTATAGAAGTCTTATATTCTCTTACTTAGGCCATATTGATCAATGTCCAAGATTTATTTTGAAAAATATTTTACGAAATGTGTTATTATTTTCAAAGAAAGGAAAAAAAAAATTTAATGGTCAACCACTTTATCTGATAGATAATATGAGCAATGCTTCTTCGATCTAGTCACACCCCTCCTTCAGAAACTCAAGCTCGCTTGACTCAATTGCTGAGTCAGAGGTGTGACTCAAGTGTGGAAAATATATACATAATTTACATCACTAAGTTGAGTATTTAAGCCATGAGTAAATAGTATGATAATCAAATAATCATCATTCATTACTAAATCATCCATCCTAAGAATAACAATAATAATCCAATATAGTCATCCATATGGACACACTTGGCCGAACGTAAACATAACATTATTCAAATCGAGAACATAAGTAACAATCTTTATTTAATCATCAAATCAGCAAGAGCATGCTTCTCAAATGCATCAGTCTACTCTCAAAAGTTTCCAAGTCTTTTTCTAGAACTTAAATGGTTTTTCAATCAACAACATGAGCTAAAAGCCCAACAAGTAGTGATACGCATGCATGATTCATAACAAGATCAAAATACAAAAGAAATAATATATAAATCAGTATGCCAACTACTAAGGTATGTTTACAAGTTAAACTACTAGGGTCATGGCTGCGCACAACGTCTGGCCTGCCAACATCAATTCAACCAAGACCTATAAAAATCCGTCATATGTAGTAGCACACTCATAATGCTTGCTCATGATTTCTTACGTACGTTGTGTGACCGTAAATCTGGGGATGAGTAGCCTACTGTGAAACAAGCCAAATTTCTTCCCCAACCTTGACCTCAATTGAAGGAGGAGGCCTTATTGGTATCGACTTGGGTCGATGTGGGACACTTGCCCAAGAATTTAAGGGATACTCATTCCCTGAGTTGTTTGGTATTCTAGAGAATCAATCATTATATAAGGTAATTACATAATAGATATTAAAAATAATTAAAGGTAAACAAGCAAATATACATGATATGTCATGAGATGCATGCGAGAAAATCCATCTATATAAGTGACTACTGATTTAACATGTTCACTCTTCTTTAAACTGCTTAGGATTCTTGATAGATTTTAGTTTCTTTCTTCGGCATCTACGTCATCAAGGGCCTATTAAAAAGTATATAGATCACATTCATCTGCAATGAGGGAAAATGCAACATCCGAGTCATCTATGTATCTCACCGGTAACTTTCGATCCCTTAGTGGATTCCTTCTCACAAGTGGTTGCTCTACTTACTCATGTACCTTTGTTTGCGTCTTAGTATCAGCTCTTGTCTCATCTTATTTAGTTGAACGTCCACAACTAACTTTTCCGCTTTCTTATGCTCATCCTTACAGAACAAGGTTCCTTCGTCGAATTTGATGTCATGATTAAGGATAATTTTCCATGTGACCTAGTCATATAACCTGTACCCCTTCACACCATCACCATAGCTGACAAAGGTGTACTTTTTGACCCTTTGGTTTAACTTATCTCTCTCAACTGATGATACTTAAGAGTAAGCATCGCATCCAAATAGTCGCAGCCCGGAGGAGTCTACTTGTTACCACTCCACACTTTCTCTAGAATTTTATAATCGATAGCTGTAGAAGAGGAGTGATTCACCAAGTAACAAGCCGTGTTAACGCCTCAGTCCACATTTCATTACCCAATCCAGCATTACTCATCATGCATCAAGCCCTCTCCAAGAGAGCCCAATTCATTCACTCAACCACAACATTCTGATTTATTGTGTGATGCACTATGTTGTGCCTCACGATCCCTTTATCTTTACAAAAATGATTGAAATCCCTAAAAGTGAATTCCCCATCATTATTTATCCTCAAACATTCACCTTTCGTCCTGACTGTTTTTCCACCATCATCTTTCACTATTTGAAGTTAGTGACAATCTCATATTTATTTTTTAGAAAGTAAACTCATACCTTTCTGCAATAATCGTCAATGAACGTAATGAACCATGACGACCCTCTATAAAAAACTATGGGCGATGACCCCCATACATTAGAATGTACATAATCTAGAACCACCTTACAACCATATTTTCCATACTTCGAAGATAACCTTGACTATTTACCATGTATACAATGCTCGCATATACTAAAATCAATGATTTTAAAAATTAAAATCAAACAACGGTCTGAAAGTACTTTCATGCCTCCTTCACTCATATGGCCTATGCGTGCATACCATATACGTGCAGACGTGGAAACCACTACAAATATTGTAACTCTACCTGATGAAGTACTCCTGATCAACCTATAAAGGTTACCATTCCTTTGTGCTTTCATGACTATGAGTACCCCCTTTGAAACCTTAAGGACAAGATCGAACCTGGTGAATTTTCACCTAAGTGCCTCGAGTCCACTCAAAGATATCAGACTCTTCCTCAACTCATGAATGTATTTTACAGCGATCAAGATATGCTCCATGCCATTAAACATCTTAATGCACATCGATCCAACACCAACCACGCTACAGACATTGTCATTGCTCATGAACACATGGCCACCATTACACTCACAATAACTAGTGAACCAACTCTTATAAGGGGTCATGTGATACGAAGCCCCTATATCCAAAATCCATTCATCGTCAAAATACCCAGATTTTAATGCGGTCAACACATCATTACCACTCAACTCCACACTAGATTCCGCAATGTTGGCATCTTTGGAAGAACCCTTAGATTTCTCCTTCCTAAACTTAGGATTCTGACAATCCTTCTTCATGTGCCCTATCATGCCACTATTCGAGCATTTCAGCTTACCTTTGCCCTTGCCCTTGAATTTAGATCTCGATCGCGAAGATACACTATCCAGCTTAGAATTTCTCCCCCTCATAACCAGTGCATCTGTAAAGGGACCTACGTCACCACTTTTCTTTCTTATCATCTTCGATTGAAAAGTTATGATAAAGGTCTCAACACTAATGGTCATCTTATCGGTGCACAAAGAGTCCTAAAATGACTCATATGATTCTGGAAGAGAATTCAATAGAATACATACTTGATCTTCATCCTTCATTATCCATTCACATTTAACGATTTGCAAACAAACCTATTGAAGTTACTAATGTGGGTCGCAACATCAGCCCCTTCGATTATCTTCAGATTGAACAACTGTAACTTCAGATACAAATGATTTTTAAGAGACTTCTTCATATAAATGTTCTCTAACTTTACCCATGTATCAGTTGTAGTCTTCTCTCTCATAACATTGCAGAGGACCTCATTTATTAGACACAACTGGATTAAGATATTGGCCTTTTGATCTAACTTGTTCAAGTCTTCTTATTTCATAGTTTTCGCTTGCTTTCCAAGGGTGTATCTTCCAATCTTTGTTGAACTAGAAGGCCCTTCGCCTTCACCTTCCATTATTCAAAGTTGTTTTTCTTGAAATACTTCTCTACATCGAACTTCATGCTAGATGCCATAGATACCTTACCTTCATATCCGATATGCTTCTCAACATTATCTCTTATACCACTTGTTATCACTCGTGAAAGCATACAGAGAGGAATCAAACAAGGTAATCACAATTGCACAAGAAAATCTAACAAAGAACACTCCAAATTTATGTGGAAAACTATTGTAGGAAAAAACCATGGCACAAAGCGATAATACACTGTGAATAATAAAGTTACAAGAGATGAAACCTTACTAATTTGAAGCCCCAAGAGGAAAGCCCTAGCTTTTTATCTCTACAAAACCCTCTTAAACCCTTAAGAACATCTAGGATTCACCCTAATCCTGTTTACACTCATATATTTAAGAAAAAATGGAAATAAAAATAAATCATGCAAAAAAAGTGCAAAACTGTGTAACCCTTCAACCTGTAGGGTTGACCGATCAATACACTTTGATCGGTTGGGTCAACCTATTAACTAGAATTTTCGACTTGTCGAAAACTCCAAAAACTGTCCAAAGAGTTTCGTCAAAAAACTAAATTATTTCGATAACCTTTGACATGTTGACTAGACTGTCAATCGGTCAATGGCCCCTATTTCAAAATATATTTGAGGCATCCAATTTTCAACAATCACGACTCAAGATCTAGTATATGTCTCCTCTTACTAGGGTTCATATGCTAAGTGCTCCGATGATTAGAACCATCCATGTTGTAGAGACTTCTGTATATGAACCACTATAAGGACATTATGTTGAATGGATTATTATGATCCTTACCATCTGTGGATGAATTCAAAACAATTAACAGAAGTTTTCAATGGCTAACATTCAACTCTAAAATTCAAAGGTTAGAACCATTAATGAAGTGTGACTATGGTCCAAAAACTTATTTACTACAGTAACATAAAGTAACAAGAATATAAGCAGTTAAAATCATAAGCCCATCTTAGCATGTAGGCCCTAGTTTAAGTGAAAATGCTAATAAATTCTTCCTCGTAAAGGAGTGATGACCAATACTAAGGGCTCGTTTGGCATCTTTACTCTAATTCAATAAGAGCTCTTTCAATAAGCTCTTGTTTTAAATAAGCTTGTTTAGTAAAATCACTTTTTTAAGTCCAAAATAAGCTTTTATTTTAAATAAGCACATTTGGTAAAATCTTCAAATAAGAGCTTTTTTTAAGGGGTAGTCGATAGTCATTTTTAAAGATTATAACAACTCGATTATAAGAGTAATCCAAATGGTTGTTTTGGTGGATCTCATCATAGATGAATCATGCCCTAAATGACAAAAGAATGGATGACTATGATTACATATTTTAAGACATTTGGGTCATCCATTATGTCATACATTAGATGTGGATCAACCATCATAATGGACCATCCATTGTGTGAGCCAAACCTTCAAAGTGGGTTGTCTATTATACAAGGCCCATCTTAAATGTGGACCATTCATCATTAGGGGCCCACCTTGATGTAAGTCATCCATCATTTGGTGCCCACCATCAATGCTATTTGTTCTTTATGTGGGACCCCTGAATGTCCACTACCTATCACCCATCATGTGAGGTCCACATTTGATGTGTCCATAGTGTGGACCCTACCTTTGAAGTGGATTGTTCATTATGTAGGTTTCACTTTTGACATCCACCGTTCATCATGTGGGGTGCACCTTCTATGTCGATCATCCATCATGTGCTCTACTTTGGATATGGGTCATGCATCATGCGAGACCTTGGATGTGGACTGTGCATTATGAGGGGCCACACTTTGATGTGGGCTATCCATCATGTGTAGCCCACTCCATTTATTATGTGGGCCCACCTTAATGTGGATCATTCATTGTGTGACTCCCCACCTTTAGTATGGGTCATTCATCATGTGGGCCCACTTTTGATGTCAATCGACCATCATGTGGCCCACCTTCAATGACCATCATCTATCATGTGGATCCCATTTTTGATTTGGACTACCCATTAAATGAGACCCACTTGATGTGCATGTTTCGTCATGTTGAGCCACACTTTGATGCAGGCCATCTATCATGTGGGGCCTACCTTTGATGTGAACCGTTAATTACATGGGCCCACCTTGATGTGGGCCTCGCGTTCAATATGAGTCGTTCATCATGAGGGCCCTACCTTTGATGTCCACCATCCATCATGTGGGTCACACTTTGTTGTGGACCATCTATCACGTGGGGCCCACTTGATGTGGATAGTCCATCATGTGGGACCCATCTTTGATGTCTACCATCCATCATGTAGGTCCCACCTTTGCTGTGGACTGTCCATCATGTGGGGCCCAACCTTCAATGTGGGTTATTCATCATGTGGGCCCACCTTTAATGTCAACCTTGCATCATGTGGTCCCACATTCGATGTCCACCATCCATCATGTGGGTCCCACCTTTGATGTGGACCATCCATTAGGTAGTGCTTGCTTGATGTGGATTGTCTATCATGTGGGGCCACACTTTGATGTAGGCCATCCATCATGTAGGGCTCACCTTTGATGTGCATCATTCATCATGTGGGGCCACACTTTGATCTAGGCCATCCATCATGTGGGGTGCATCTTTGATGTGCATCATTCATCATGTGGGGCCCACCTTCAATATGGGTCATTCATCAAGTGTGCCTACCTCGAAGAGATTATAAAGAGAAAAGAAGAAGGTAAGATGGGAATTACTTGAAAAGTGGAAAGATAAACTTGTCTAAAAATTAGTCCTCAATGTCTACCCGCTTAAGCCAAATAAGCTATGTTTCAAAAAGTAACTCCTCCCCAATTTATAAAATTGGAACTTATTTGCTACTTTCTAAACAAATAAGTACCCTGATTAGACTTTTACTAAATAATCTAAAAGCTTATATATATATATATATATATATATATATATATATATATATATATATATATATATATATATATATATATATATATATGTTGGAAATTATACAGATTAATGTATTTCTGTATAATGTGGAAACCAAAAAGTGTAAAATAATCAAAAATCAAGACAGACTGAAGCACTTTCGGGAAAAAACCGCAGCACGAAACGACAAAAATTCACTATGAAAGCAGAATTACAAAGAGAGAAGGCTTACCCGATTCGAACAACTTCGAATCTAACCCTTATTACACCCCTTTAAAACCCTAGAACTATTAGAAACCCTTAGAATACCTCCCAATCCCGTTTATACCCATATATATAGCTTTGGAAAGAATCCCAAACAAAATCGGAAACAAATCCTGCAAATTCATTGTTTTGCATAAAATCTGTGCAGAATTCACCATGCCATCGAAGCCCTGTCGATGGCATCGAACTAACACATCAACTATCTACAGATAAAGATGATTTTTTAAAAATTCTCGATGGCATCGAACACTCATCAATGGCATCAAAAAACTGTCCAGTTAGTCCAGTGACCAACTGAAGAAAATCCAAAAAACATCCTTCGGATCAAGGATGTTCGATGCCATCGAATGTGACATCGAACAGACTATCGATTTCATCAACAGACCCCGTAACAGACTTAATTTAAGACATCTATTACAATAATCTCCACCATGTCTTAAATCATTAAACGTGTAGCTTCTTGTAATCTTCTGTTATCTCTGCCTTGCATCACAACTCCATCAATGCTTCTCATGTACACTCTGTCTTCCTTTTAGGTCATCATCAAGCCCAGAGAAGTTGAACAAAACTTGAACTTCTTTATAGGAATAACCTTAGTGAGCATGTCCACTGGATTAATGCTGGTGTGAATCTTCTCCAAAGTTACGCCTCCTTCATCAAGCACCTATCAGATAAAATGGTGACGAACATTAATGTATTTAGTATGTGAGTGATAAACAGAATTTTTAGCCAAATTGATAGTGCTCTCGCTATCACAGTTAACCGGCACGGCCTCCTACTGAAGTCTCAACTGATTTATCATACCTCTCAACTAAATACCTTCCTTAAATGCTTCCGTCACTATCATATAATCTGCTTCGATCGTGGAAAGAGCTACCATGGACTGAAGCTTCGACATCTAACTAATTGCTCCACCCACTAGTATAAACGAGTAACTTGAAGTCAACTTTTGATAATCCATACTTTCTGCATAGTCTGAATCCACGTACCTTACCAACTTTGCCCATTTCTTCTCAAAAGTTAAGACATAATCTTTCATACCTCGAATGTATCGAAGTAGTCATTTCACTGCTTCCCAATGTTGCTTGATGGGGTTTGACATATATCTACACACAACATCGACTACCTGTGAAATATTTGGTCTCGTACAGACCATGACATACATTAAACTACCAACCGCATTCGAATAAGCCACATGAGACATATCCTGCTTTTCATTATCTGTTTTGGGACATTATTCTAAGGAAAGCTTGAAGTGAGCTACCTAGAGAACGCTCACCGGCTTTGCCTGGTCCATCACATACTTGATTAACACCTTCTCAAGGTATTCTGCATGTGCTAACAAAAGCCTACTCTTCTTCATGTTTCTATGAATATCTATGCTGAGAACCCTCTTCACAGCCCCCAGATCTTTCATCTCGAATGTCCCTGATAATTGAGTCTTCAGTACGTTAATTTCAGACATATCATGACTAGCAATCAACATATCATCAACATACAATACTAGGATTATGAATTTTTCATCACTCAATGTCTTGTAATAGACATAGTGATTATATTCACTCCGAGTATATTTCTGACTTAACATGAACGAATCAAATTTTTTATACTACTGCCTAGGCGATTGTTTCAAGCCATACAATGACTTCATTAACTTACAAACTTTGTTCTCTGCCCCTTTAACTTTGTAGCCTTCTAGTTGCTTCATATGCTCTTCCAACTCCCCGTGTAGGAATGCAGTCTTGACATTCATCTGTTCCAGCTCGAGATCGTATTAGGCAACCAGCGCCAACACGAATCTAATAGATACTTGCTGAAGCACCAGCGTGAATATTTCTGTGAAGTCAATTCCTTCTTTCTGAGCATAACCCTTCGTTACCAGTCTCGCTTTGTATTTATCTTGTTTCCTTTTGAATAACCACTGACATCCGATTGCTTTTCCGCCAATTAGAAGCTCCACTAGCTTTCAAGTGTGGTTCTTGTATAAAGAGTCCATCTCATTGTCCATAGCCGCCTTCCCATTTTCTGCGTCAGGTTCATCAAGAGCCTCTTGAATAGTAAATAGGTCCCCCTCATCTGTAACGAGGGCATATGCGATATTAGAGCTATCCCCATATCTTGTCGGTAACCTACGATCACTCGGTGGGTTTCTTCTCACAGATAACTGCTCCACCTGCTCCTATACCTCTGTCTGCGCATTTGTCTATGCCCGAGTATCATTTATGTCAATCTGGATGTTTACGATCAATCTTTCTAGTTCCTTTTGCTCCTCTTGATTAGTCTTATGGAAGAATAAGCTTTCATCGAATCTGACATCACAGCTAGTAATGACCTTGCATGTGACCTTGTCGAATAACCTGTAACCTTTCACACTAACACCATAGCTAATAAAAATATACTTTTTATTTTTATGGTTTATCTTATTTCTCTTAACTAACGGTACATGAGAGTAAGCCTCACAACCAAAAATGCCCAAATATGAGTAGTTCATCTTATGACCACTCCATACTTCCTCTGAAATTTTACATTCAATTTCCATAGAAGGAGATTGATTCACCAAATAGCAAGTCGTGTTAACGGCCTCAGTCCATAGGTCCTTGCCTAACCCAGCATTACTTAACATATATCGAGCCCTCTCCAAGAGAGTCTGATTCATCCACTCAGCCATACTGTTTTGTTCGATCGTGTGGCACACCGTGTTGTGTTTAATGATCCCTTCATCCTTGCAATATTCATTAAATTCAGTATAAGTAAATTCTCCACAATTGTCAGTCCTCAAAACCTTTATTTTTTGCCCTGAGTGATTTTCCACCATTGTCTAAATATTGTGAAAACTTCGGATTTATGTGTTATGAAGCAAACTCAAACTTTCTGAGAGTTGTTGTCAATTAATGAAATAAACCATAACGACCCCCCAACGGAAACATCTGGCAATGGCCCCCATACGTCAGAGTGTATATAATCAAGCACTCTTTTACATACATGTTTTTCAGATTTAAAAGATAATCTAGATTGCTTACCATATATACAATGCTCAAATATATCTAAATCAGAATTCTTAAAAGCTGGAATCAAACAACAATCAAATAGTACCTTCATGCCCCACTCGCTCATGTGGCCCAAACGAGCATGCCACTTATATGCAGATGTGGAATGTACAACAGCTACTGTCGCTCCACCTGCTGAAGTGCTCCCGATAAACTTGTAAAGGTTTATGTGCCTTTGCGCTCTCATAATCATGAGCGACCCTTTTGAAACTTTAAGGACAAGACCGGTGAACTTGCACCCTATAACCTCGAGTGCACCAAGAGAAATCAAACTCTTTTTCAAATCAGGAATGTGCCTAACATCAGTAAAGGAACACTCCACCTCATCAAACATCTTGATGTGCACTGTACTAATAGCCACAACATTACATGCATTGTTATTACCCATAAAGACCTGTCCATTGTTGCACTCTCTGTAACTGGCGAACCAACTCTGATAAGGAGTCATGTGATATGACGCCCCTGTGTCAAGGATTCATTCGTCTCTATGATCATCGTATAAGTGTCCGATAATAGACACAAATAACACATCACCTATACTTGTCTCTTCATTAGATGTGACAATATTGGACTCCTTGGAAGAATCCTCTGAGTTTTCTTTCTTTGCTTTAGGATTTGTACAATCCCTCTTTATGTGTCCAGTCATCCTACAATTCCAGTACTTTAATTTTCATTTGTCCTTACCCTTTGATTTGGATCTAGGTCTTAAAAATCATGTACCTTGCTCAGTATTCCTGCCTCTTGTAGCAGTATATCAAAAGATGTCCCTACGCCACCGTTTATCTTTTTCATGGCCTTCCCTTGAAGGGCTGAGATAATAATGCCCATACTCAAGGATTTATTTCCAATGCACAATGAGTCCCTGAATGACTCATACAATGTCAGAAGAGAATTCAACAACATACATTCTTGATCTTCATCTTTGACCACTTCTTCCATATCCAGCAACTTGCAAATCAATTTATTAAAGTTACTGATGTGGGCCTCCACATCTCCACCCTCTGCCATCCTGAAGGTGAACAATTGTAGCTTCAAGTGTAGGCGATTCTCAATGGATTTTTTTGCATAAATATCCTCTAATTTCACCAATAAAGTAGTTATGGTTCTCTCCCTCAAAATATTGTAGAGAACCTCATCCGTGAGACACGAATGGATCGAGGATAATGCCTTCTTATCAAGAGTATTTCATTCATCATCACTCATAGTTGGCTTTCGATCCTCAAGGGCACCATCTTCACCTTACTTGGTTAAGGAACTGATCATTATGATCTTCCATAACTTAAAGTTATTTTTACCTGAGTACTTCTCAATGTCATACCTAGTGTTTTCCATTAATATTAATCCTTTAGATTCAAGTATGCACCCCAACGATTACTTTGATACCACTTGTTGGGGGAACAACGAAATCACACAAAGATGAATCTATGATAGAAATCCAATAGCACCAAGCAAACAGAAAGAGAACAAAACGATTTAATGTGGAAAACTCTTTCGGGAAAAAACCATGGCACAAACCGATAAAAATTTACTATGAAAGTAGAAATTATAAAGAGAGAAGGCTTACCCGATTCGAACAACTTTAAATCTCACCCTTACTACACCCTTTTAAAACCCTAGAACTATTTAGAAACCCTTAGAATACCTCCCAATCCCGTTTACACCAATATATATATATATAGCTTTGGAAAGAATCTCAAACGAAATCGGAAACAAATCCTGCAAATTCACAGTTTTGCATAAAATCTGCGCAGAATCCGTCGATGTCATCAAAGCCTTGTCGATGGCATCGAACTAACACCTTAACTGTCCAAAGACAGCATGATTTTCCAGAAATTTTTGATGACATCGAACACTCATCGATGGCATTGAAAAAGTGTCTAGTTAGTCCAGCGACCAACTGAGGAAAATCCAGAAAACATCGATGGAATCGAGGACTGTTCGATGTCATCGAAGGTGACATCGAACAAACTATCAATTGCATCGACAGACCCTATAAGACTTAATTTCATACATCTATTAAAACAATATATATATATATGAGAAAAGGTTCTATGCGGTCGAGCTCACGTGAACTTCCATGAGGTCGAGCTGTGTGGGCCCCACTGCGATGCGTGTCGAATATCAACACTGCACATTTGATGGGTCCCCTTTAAATTAAGGGATATTCCAAAAATCAGTCATATACTGAACTCAGGTGGGCCATACCATCTAAAATCACATGAAGACATGCCTAAAGCATATAGAAGCACTTGGTGGGGCCCACCTAAAATTTGGATGCTTTTGAAACTTGGACTGACCCCTCATCCAAGTGGGGCACACATAATGGATGGGCTAGATTTATGAACCATAGCTTGGTAGGCCCAAAAAATGATTATGAATGTTTCAATGGGAAAGTAACTCCTCTCAACTTTTGTTCGTGGTGTGGCCCACAAAAGTTATCGTTTGACTTGATTTTTAAGACTGAGGCCCACCATGGAATGGTGCATCTGACTAATGGGGTAGATGTTCGACACGTATCACGGTGGGGCCCACACAACTCAACCTCATGGGAAGTTCCATTGAGCTCGACCGCATAAAACCTTTTCCCTATATATATATATATATATATATATATATATATATATATATATATATATATATATATATATATATATATATATAATGGTCTCCTGTGCACTATATCGCAAGGAGTTTATATGCGAGCCTTCATGTAAGCCATAAGATGAGGAGAACGGGTGGGTGGGATTCAACTCCATTGAGAGAAAGAGAATCATTAGAAAAAAAAAACTCTCTCCTACACTCACAGAGAGAAATTTGGAATTGCAAGAGGATTTTTCGTGAAAGCCTTTCATATGAAGATCATGCGAAAGGATTCTATGTGGGGCCTATTATGATGTTTGTGATAAATCCAACCCATCCATCCATTTTTTGAAATCATTTTGGGACATGAGACCAAGAATGAGGAGGTTCCAAAAATTAAATGGGCCACATGAGAGGAAATAGTGGGAATTTAGTGACCACTGTTGAAATTTAAGGTGTTAAGCCCATAATTGAAGCACATACATAGATCAATTGGATCATATCCTTTATAGGCCCCATAGTGATGTTTATTTGTCATCTAACATGTTCATAAGATTATACAGACATGGATGAAGGTAAAACACAAATATAAGCTTGATCCAAAACTTCTATGGCTCCCAAGAATTTTTCAACAGTAGATGTTCAATTCAACTGTTTCCAGTGGTGTGGTCAATTTGAACATTTAATATTCCTGATTTTTTGTGTCAAACCCTAAAATTATCTGGTAAAATGAATAGATGGAGAGGATAAAATACATAAACCATGGTGAACCCCACGGAGTTTACTCAGTAAGCTAAGAGTATGAGTTTGGATCCTCTGTTTGCCGAAAGCATGACTCTCCTGGCGCAGATTAGGGCCCATTTGGACGAGGGGATTGAAAGGGATTCAGTCAGATTTGGATGGATTGCACACAAACCAAGGTTCTTAATGGTTGGTCAGTGGATTGTCCCCAATCCCACCGTCGTCCTTGATCCAGCATCCAATGGAGGTGCCTATTTGGACGGTCAGGGTAGTCTAGGGATTTCAACTATGGATCTTATTTGGCTGGGCATGGAATTGCATGCAATCCCATTCATTCCACCCACTGACGTGTTTGGGAAGTGGTGATTGTGCATGAAGGTGGGATTGGGCTCTCCCGTTATCATGTGCGTGCCTCGTATTTACAGGAAGGGGATTACGTACTGAATTAACTCTGTGGGATCCACCATGATGCATGCATTGTATTCACTCCGTCCATCCATTCTACCAGATAATTTTAAGCCTTGAACCTAAAAATTAAGTAAATCTAAAACCCAATTTGGACATCACAACAGGTAACTGTAGGAAATGAACGTATACCATTGAAATCTTATTGGGGTCCGCATAAGTATCGGATTAGGTTGTATTTTTTTATTCCTTTATCCATGGTTTTTTTAATCCTACGAATAGGTTGGATGACAAATAAATATCAGTGTGCACCCTATTATGGTTTCAGCGGTGGAAATCATTATTTCATCTGTTTCTTATGTTATGGTCCACATGATCTTCGGGTATGCCTAATTTATGGTTTCAAACCATAAAATAAGATGAAAAAAAAAATCTTGTAAACAGCCTAATAGATCAAATTCACTGACGGTGGGCCAAACAGAGTTAAATCAATACGATAAGAGCATACTGAGTAACTCAGTACACAATCCACGGCCTTGTCTTCTCATATACAACCGGATTTGATTCATGGGCCGGACATTTATGGATGTGTTTCATCCATTCCGTTCATTTTTTTACTGATATGTTGGGGTAATCATACGCAAAATACTTTTGAAAACATGATATATCGGGTATCAGTTGCTTTCATGCTGTCCAAATATGGATCGGGTGACACGACGTCGATTATTATTATGTGCATCAATGTAATGGTCTCCCGTACTACATGTCCATGTATTTATAGGACCACACCATATGATGATAGTGTGATACAGGAGTAGACGAGAGTAACCGAAATCATTAGCTATGATCCAAACGAATCTAAATGACTATTATGGCCAATTCAACCTAACATTCATAGACCACACCAACCCTAAAAATCCAAGGACTGTGATCCTCAATATTACAACACCAATAATTTCTAAAATTTAAAAATTATAAGCAACACAAAAAAATACCATCACGCTAACCAAAATGGCCACGAGTCTCTTGCTGTCCGATAGGCCAAGATCATCAGTCGACGTGGCCCTCCTAACCACTTTCATGATCGGCTGTGACGTCTATTAGATAAAGGAGGTGGTAGCGTGATGGATGTCCATCTCAGCAGATACAGCGGCAACCTGAAGATATGGAGACTCGGTGAGAGGTCTGGATGGTTCACTAGCCTTACCGAAATAATTATCCCAACATGCCACAGCCTCCTTCCAATTCCTAAAGGCTCTGTGTCTGCCCCCACTGAATCCCTCCACTTCTACTTGAGCATCGTCACATGTGACATATATCCCTGGATAACGTCCAACGAGGACAAGTACTTATCTTTACCCATCTGCAATGACATGCAAGGGTTAAGGGCGGCATATATCTATAACAGATTATGGTGGTGAATTGATGCTATGAAGAAACAAAAGAAATCCAACTACCCCTTATTAATCCTTAACAAGAATATAAAAGTTCCTTGTACGTACCCTTCCTCTAGTACACCAACTGTGTGATCCATTTCGGCTTAACGTGCATAATGCAAGCATGTGAGTACATATACGAAAGATGTTAAAAAAACTGATATAGTCATGATCACATAAGTCACAGTGGTAATGATGATCCCTGAAAATCAGCACATCAAAGTCTAAAAAATATGAAAAAGAAAAACACGACAACGATATCAGTTATTACATGCCCAGTGTAAAAAACAGCATAAGAATACCAATGACCACACACTGTCAGATAGATCCAACACCTCCATCCCCGAAGTGGTCACGGGGTGTTTTCTTTAACCACTCTACTTGGCGCTCTGGCCGAAGACTGACAAAGAACGACGCCAACAACTTGTCCTTACTCAGGATCTGACTAACTTTGAGAAATTCAGCATTGGTCAGGCCTTTCACCTCTTCCAGCATATCAAGTACCTTGCTAGTGCGATTGACCTCTTTGCCAATCCCAAATTTCATCATTGAGTTCGCAACGGTTTGTAGAGAGGTCCTAAGTACATCATAGGGACGAGGAGAGCATGATCATTTCCTTGTTCCAGTCCCTCCTCGGGTACCATCAGAATCGTGAGTCCGAGTCGGAATGCTACGAGAGTCGTGATGTCCCATCCCAGGACTGTCCGATGGTAATGAAATGGTCCCTGTGGAATCTGTTACATAATCCTCTGATAGGTCAATTATATCATCCATATCATCCTCAAACTCTCTCCATGCTTCATTAAGGTCTCGCTGAAGATGAGAAGATGATGCTGATGCAGCCATACTCCTACTGCCTTACACGTAGCGTCCCGTGGCCTGGTCGGATCTACATATGACTGCAAGGTCATCCATCTTTTGATGCGTTTCCGACGGAGTCTTTCAACACGTGGGTGAGACTGCTAGAGGAATAAGACCGTGGCAATTAAGGGATAAAAGTACATAGAGATGTATGATTTGAAATCTGAAAAGTAGTAAAACTTACCCTAAGATATTGATCCCAGACTTCATCAGAAGTTGTGACCACTATTCTCTCATTGTCCCAACCAAACCCACTCGCTGCCAGCATGTCCTTCACTGCATTGTACTCTCTCTTGTAATATCTCAACCAATTCAACGCGTTTTGCCACTTGACGACCACGTCAGTATGCTTCGTAACTTCTTCGGCAGCAATCTGGTACACATCCCGCTTGAAATTGTTATCAGCTCTACGCCGTAGTATGACCTGTTCGATAAATGTGCCGAATAGAACTTGATCCATATTAGGTATTCATTTGATCTTCGTGGCTCGGCATGAAGGCTCTGCTAGAGATTGCACCATTTTCCCACGTAGAGAACATCGAGTGGGCTCCGGTGGTATTTTTACCGGTGATTGGGTCGCTGTCGATGTGTCATTAAAGACGGAGTCTGCCATTTCACTTGAATATGAAGTGTGTATGATTTTATACCAATGCCAACCATAATCGTGAAATCAAACAAATATTAACATAGACAAACACAACTAAAACTCATTGCTCCTTATAAGTTACCAACAAACCACCCAGTGTGTAAGTCGGTGATTATAATTCCTTTGTTTTGAAGTTAAATAAACTTGATATATAGTATCACCAACTAATGTAAGGGAAATTAAATAGCAAGTATCAACTATCTACTCCTACTATTCTGTTGCGCATCTGCCCACATTCTGGCTGGAATGTCATCAGCAATCAATTCCAAGCATCCTTTTCATGCTATTTACTTGAAGCAACCATTGACAGTTGTCATTAGTTGAAAGCTTGTTTGGCGTTGGGATACCCTCCTCATCGGTAGTAGATATATCAGCAAAATCACAGTCCTGTGGAGACACATTTTTGGTACGTATGTAATTGTGTAGGATACAACAGACTATCACAATATGGACTTGTGTATGAAATTCGAACTGCGTAGCACTCTTCAAGATGGGAAATCTGCCTTTCAAAACACCAAAACAATGCTCGATTGCATTGCACAATTGTGCATGTGGGTAATTAAATAGCTCCTTCATATTAGCAGGCGTTCTCCCGGTTTGATACTCCTATAAGTGATATCGAACACCCCGATATGCAGCCATAAAACCAGGTGAATGAGCGTATCCAACGTCGACAACATAATATTTTCCTACACATTCGAATCATAGTTCTATTAAGTGAAAAACGAATGCAGTCATAGTTATGAATTGGATTGATACTGTTTTAACAGATAACCAGTACCGTTTGGGACAAGTAATGGATCATGTGATCGAGTCAATGCATTGTGTAGTACTCTCGCATCCGAAGCAGAACCCTTCCAATCAACCAATACATATGTAAATTTCATATCAAATGAACAGGCTGCCAGTACATTTTGGGAGAGGACCCCTTTGCGATTGCGAAAGCTCGCCTGGTCAACTATCAGAACATGCGCTGGAACGTGTGTACCGTCAATTACACCAATACAATCCTAAATGTGAAGAATCAATTATCATAAAAGGACCGCACATATTAGGGAAGTAAAAATTACATACTTAAAAAACATACCTATGGAAAAAATGCCTGAAAGTAAGCAAACCAATTTATATTGGTTTGGATCTCTGATGGCATCTCTGATCCTACTGGTATAAATAAATCATGGTAAAGTGATACAATTGCCTTTAGCACACGATGAAAGTGCCGACTGACAGTCTCACCCGATCAAATAAATCTGTGACTTATGACCTAGTTGCGAACATTGTGCCCCAACGTATGAAGAAAAATAACTACTTGTTCTTCAAGACTAATATTACGAGTATCACGGAATCGTTTCTTCTTGCGTAGCAGTGTACATAGTTCAAAGAATGTATGTCAATCCATCCTAAGTTGATCTATACAATCTCCATCGCTAGCCCGAATGATAGAATTGATGAATCTCGCTCGCTCATCATCGTCATGATGCGCCGGTTGTTTGAACATGTACGGGCAACAATATTCCCCCACAGCCTGTACACAAGCTTCCATCGTTTAAAAGACAAGTACCCTCTCTATCTCTTCGTCATCTGAAGAATCCATCGCCAACTGATAACCTACATTCTCACGTGCGGATTTCTCATATATATACATCGTAAATATCTGAGGATACATACATACAAATATACAACTATACATCTGAGGATACAAATATATATATCGCAAATATGTATATATATATATATATACATCGCATACATCATTGTGGCTACTTTTTGACCTATTATAATGATACTTAGGCCATCCATGGACACACACACAAACTCTCTCTCTCTCTCTCTCTCTCTCTCTCTCTCTCTTTCTCTCTCTCCCTCTTGTATTTTATGCTTCTAAGCCATCCCATCATTTGTTTAACACAGTACCTTGCTTCATGATGGCCCCCTCCCATCACATGAATTGGATGTACTACACATATGATACACTGTTTAGCTTAGACTAACTATAATTTTTTCAAGTCTGCTATGATACATTAAGGGGATATTTATTTTTGGTATTACATATGTAAAATATTGATAAAGTGCATATAATTATTTTTTGAATGATAATTTTTTGGGAGATAGTTACTTGAGTAATTACAATAGAAAGACAATGCCACAAAGTATGAAATCCAACAGGGCATTCGTAATTTCAGGAAGAAATAGAACTGTTACAAAGTCTTATCTGTATCCGCCATTACTTTGTGAGAGCGTTGTCAAAATCCCCTACCAAAGAAAAAGAAAAAGTCGGTTCTTAAGATTGAGGTCCATCTATACTATGTTGACATGGCGATGGATAAATCTTCATAATCATCTCTTGTGATATTTATTGATCATGCTTGTTGCGTAGCATGCCAACAACGTAGTGAATCGAGATCCAATCTCCGATCTAACCCACAAATGATAAAGAAGAAGAAATATAAACTATAAGAAGAATTAAAGCATTCCAAACAAGCCACAAGACAAGATATACGTGGAAAAACCCCAACAAGGGTAAAAAACCATGGATGCAAACTTCCACTATGAAGAAAACAAAGATTATAAGGCAATATACTAACCTCTTCCCTTGGAAGTATAGAGAAAATCCTTTGCATATACCTTGGAATAACTCTCATAATACCTAGAAAAATTCCTAGGAAGCCATATATATAGTTTAAGTAACTTTCCTTTTGCACCCTTGCGAAAACTGACTCAAAAATTTGTAGTCCAATTCAAATCCGGAAACGAATCTATGTAACCTAAAATGGTCGAGCAGACCCTCGACTGGTCAAGCATGGTCCTCGATCGGTCGAGTACTACGAAGCTAAAAAACTAATGCTCACTGGACTTTGAGTCATGCTAGTCCACGAGTGGGCCACTCGACTGGTTGAACAGGGCACTGGACTAGTCGAGCAGCCTTCCAGATGTGGCTCCACATCTCAACAATATCCCATTTTGAGATACATCACCATAAGCCTTCGTCTTCTTCATCCGTAGTGCACCACCTCCCTGTCTACAAGCCTGAAGACCAATGAAAGATGAACAGAGCTTCAGTTTCTCCCGTGTGACCGCCTTAGTCAGCATATTTGAAGGATTCTCACTTGTATGGATCTTCTCCAGAGCAATCGATCCATCTTCCAGTAACGAATGTATGAAGTGATATCTGATGTCAATGTGCTTGGTCATTGAATGAAAGGCTGAATTCTTAGCCAAGTGTATTGCACTCTGACTGTCACTGTATAGCTTGCAATCTGCTTACTTCTTACCCAACTCTTCCATGAAACCTTACATCTACACCATCTCCTTGCACACTTCTGTAGCTGTAACATATTTTGTTTTCGTCGTACTGATAGATACTATCTTTTGTAACTGAGAGACCCAACTGACTGCAGCACTACCCAAAGTAAAGACATAACCTATAGTGTTTCTTCTGCTGTCTATGTCTCCTGCCAAATCTAAATCTACGTAGCCTTGTACCTTGATTTTCGATCCACCATAGCACAGCCCTATATCCACAGTACCTAACAGGTATCTGAGGATCCACTTCACAACTTCTCAATGTTCCTTCCCGGGGTTGTTCATGAACCTGCTAACAACTCTCACTGCTTGAGCAATGTTTGGTCTCGTGCTCATTATAGCATACATGAGACTCCCAATAGCTGATGTAAGTCCTCCTACGTCTTTGCATCTTGCATCTTAGAAAGCTTAAAGTAGTTGGTTAATGGAGTGTTAACCGACTTAGCACCTCCCATATTGAATCGATTAAGTACCTTGGTTATGTACTCTGCTGTGACAAAACTAGTTTCTTATTTTTCCTGTCATGCTTTATCGTCATGCCTTGGATTTGTTTTGCAGCTCTTAAATCCATTATGGCAAATTCTCTAGACAGTTGTCTCCTGAGATCTGAGATGTCCTTCATGTTTAAACCGACCACAAGCATATCATCAACGTACAGAAGAAGGATGATGTATGACGTATCAAACTTCTTCAAATAGCAACAGTGGTCTGCATAACATCTCTTAAAACTATTTTCTGACATAAAACTGTCGAAATTCTTTTACCACTGCCTCAGGGCCTGCTTCAGGCCATATAGACTCTTCTTCAGTCTACATATCTTGTTCTCCTTTCCTGGTGCCACGTATCCTGTCGACTGATGCATATATATCTCTTCTTCAAGGTCCGTTAAAGAAGAGTTATCTTAACATCTAACTGCTCTAGATGTAAGTCCTTTTGTAGCCACTATACTCAAGACCATGCGAATCGTAGACATTTTCACTATCGGTGAAAATATTTTAGTGAAATTGATACCTGCCTTTTGTTAAAACCCTTTCATGACCAATCTGGCCTTGTACCATTTTGAACCATCATGCTCCTCCTTCAGTCTATAAACCTACTTATTATGAAGAGTTTTCTTACCCTTGGATAGTGTGACTAGCTCTCATATACGATTAGACTTAAGAGAGTCCATCTCATCATCCATGGCCTGCTCTCACTTAACCCGTGTATCTGATTGTAATGCCTCTTTAAAATACTTTGGTTCACCATTATCTATTAGTAGTAGATAATGTAAGGAGGGTAAGTATCGGACCGTGGGTCTCCTCTCCCGAGTAGACATCCTCATAACTGGTGTCTGTGACTTTACCTCATAATGCCCCTGTGCATGATCATCCTGTGGTGCTGTAACACTCGTGTCTGGTAACTCTTCTAACTCTATGAATTCTTTCTCATTGGCCTTATTTTCCTGTACACTGTCCTTATGCATTATTTTTTCATTGAAGACTGCGTCCTTGCTTCTGATGATTTTCCTATTTTCTGCATCTCAAAACCTGTAGCCGAAATCATGCTGCCCGTAGCCAATAAACATGCACCTCCTGAACTTCTCATCCAGCTTGTTTCTGTGCTCTGCATCAATGTGAACATATGAAGTAGAACCGAACACTCTGAGATGTGCAAGGTTCACTTCTTTCTCAATCCACGTTTCTTCTGGTAACCCACCATACGATGGTGCTGAGGGACTTCTATTAATGAGATATATAGCAGTATTCACAGCATCTGCCCAAAAAATCTTGGGCAACCCTACATGTAACCTCATGCTCCTGGCGCGCTTAAGGATGGTCCTATTAATGCGCTCCACCACACCATTTTGCTACGGTGTCCTCAGAATCATTTTTTTATGTTTGATTCCATTTGTTGCACAATACTCCTCAAATCTCTTATCATAGTATTCTCCCTCATTATCTGATCTGAGACATTTGACTATTTTACCTGTCTCATTTTGTACCACTACTTTTCACTTCTTAAATACATCAAATACATTAGATTTGTGCTTTAAAAAATAAATCCACAGTTTTTTGCTAGCATCATCATTAAAGGAAACAAAATAACGTGAACCACCGAGAGATGATACCTGTGCCGATCCCCACACATCAGTGTGTACAAGCTCCAACAGATGCGTCTTTGAAGCACGTCCTATCTTCTTGAAGCTTGCCCTCTTCTGCTTGTCATACATGCAGTCCTCGCAGAATTTCAAGTCAATAGACTTCAGCCCTGGTAGCTTCCCTTTTGACAGTAGCACTTTCATCTTGAGATGTGGAGCCACATCTAGGGGCCGCAAGACCAGTCGTGGCCCGTGCTCCACCAGTCGTGCAACCCACAGGACCAGTCGTGGACTAGATCGACTCAAAGTCTAGCGAGCATCAATTTTTGAGTTCCGAGGTGCTCGATCAGTCATGGCCCATGCTCAACTGGTCGAGGTTACGTGGATTTGTTTCCAGATTTAATGTGAACTGCAGAAATTTAAGTCGATTTTCGCAAGGGTGCGAAAAGGAAGTTGCCTAAACTATAAATAGGTGTCCCTAGGTCTTTTCTAAGGTATGGGAAATAATTCTAAGGTGTGGGAAAAGGGTTTTCTATGTACTTCCAAGGGAGTGGTTAGTATATTGTCATGTAATCTTCATTTTTCTTCACAGTGAAAGTTAGCATCCATGGTTTTTTACCCTAGTTTGGGGTTTTTCCACATATATCTTATCTTGTGGTTTGTTTGGATTGCTTTGATCTATTTCTAATTTATATTTCTTCATGTTCATCATTTGTGGGTGAGACCGGAGATTAGATCTCAGTTCACTGCGTTTGTTGGCGTGCTGTGCAGCAACTGGTATCAGAGCTATTGGTTTAGTTCTATTAGGGAGCGATGACAGAAGAAGGGAAAAATAGAATTAAGAAGTTTGATGGTTCAAATTTTACCTTCTGGAAGATGCAAATGAAGGATTATCCGTATCAGGACCTCTATATTCTTTTAAGAGGAAAAGAGAAGAAACTAGAGAAGATCACAGATGATGAATAGTTTTTACTAGATCAAAAGGCTTTAGGAACGATCCGACTCTCTTTGCCTAAGAGCATCGCCTTCAATATATCTAAGATGAAAACCATAAAAGAATTAATGGAAGCCTTAGTCACCATGTATGAAAAACCCTCAGCGTCCAACAAGGTTCATCTTATAAAACAGCTATTCAACATGAAGATGTCTGATGGTGAGAGCATGGCTAAACATCTAAACGAGTTCAATATAATCACGAGGCAGTTAGAATCCGTTGGCATTGTTTTTGAGGATGAGGTTAGGGCGTTATTGATCTTGTCCAGTTTGCCAGACAGTTGGGATGGTTTGGTGATTGCTGTGAGCAATTCCTCAGGGTCGATAAAGCTGAAATTTGATGATGTGGCCAGTCTAATTCTTAGCGAAGAATCTAGAAGAAAGGCATTAGGAGTTTCAGGGGATTCAGGGAATGATCTAAACGTTGAAGGAAGAGGAAAATCACTGAACAAATGAGGCAATAAACATGGGTATTCTAAGTCGAGAAAGAAGTCCAAGGGATAGAAAGATAAAGACGGGTGTTGGTATTATGGCAAGAAGGGAGACATGAAATGTGATTGCAGGACGCTTAAGAAATAAGAGAGAAGCTCTCAAGGTGAGAAGGATTCAGTGAATCTATCTGAGGAGAGTGACATAGAGGCGTTGATCTTGTCTCTTAATGCGATGAATGAGTCTTGGGTTATAAACTTGGGTGTTTCGTTTCATGCCACTTCATGTAAGGAAGTTCTGTGTAATTATGTATCAGGTGACTTCGGAAGAGTCTACCTGGGTGATGATGAGCCATGTAGTATTGTTAGAAAAGGGGACGTTCATGTAAATCATAAGATGGAACAGCTTTGAAATTAAAAGATGTCAGACATGTACCGAGTTTAAAACATAATTTGATCTCAGTAGGCTAATTGTCCAATACCGGTTATGTGACGACATTCACCAGTGAATCCTGGAAGATCACAAAAGGTGCATTGGTGATATCTCAAGGTAAGATGGAAGGTACTTTGTATGTGACTTCAGGATCATATAGTTCACTTGCAATCGCATCAACTAAAGTGAATGGGTAGTTATGGCATCAGAGGTTGGGACATATAAGTGAGAAAGGGATAAAAGTGCTATTGTGAAAAGGAAAGTTACCAGGGTTGAAGTCTATTGATTTGAATTCTATGAGGACTACGTGTATGGTAAGCAGAAGAGGGTAAGCTTCAAGAAGACGGGACGCGCTCCAAAGACGCATCTATTGGAGCTTGTACACACTGATGTGTGGGGACCGGCACAGGTATTATCTCTTAGTGGCTCACGTTATTTTATTTCCTTAATTGATAATGCTAGTAGAAAACTGTGGGTCTATTTCTTAAAACATAAATTTGATGTATTTGATGTATTTAAGAAGTGAACAGTTCTAGTAGAAAATGAGACAGGTAAAATAGTAAAATGTCTCAGATCTGATAATGGGGAAGAGTACTATGATAAGAGATTTGAGGAGTATTGTGTAGAAAATAGAATGAAACATCAAAAAATGATTCCAGGGACATCGCAACAGAATGGTGTGGCTGAGCGCATTAACAGGACCATCTTTGAGCGCGTCAGGAGCATGAGGTTACATGCAGGGTTGCTCAAGATTTTTTGGGCAGATGCTGTGAATACTGTCGGATATCTCATCAATAGAAATCCCTCAGCACCATCGGATGGTGGGTTACCATCAGAAATGTGGACTGGGAAAGAAGTGAACCTTGCACATCTCAGAGTGTTCGGATGCACTTCATATGTTCACATTGATGAAGAGCACAGAAACAAGTTGGATGCGAAGTCCAGGAGGTGCACATTTATAGGATATGGGCAGCGTGATTTCGGTTATAAGTTTTAGGATGCAGAAAATAGGAAAATCATCAGAAGCAAGGATGTAGTCTTTAATGAAAAAGTGATGCATAAGGACAATGTGCAGAAAAATAAGGCCGAGAAAAAGGAATTCGTAGAAATAGAAGAGTTATCGGATACGGGTGTTACAACGCCACAGGATGATTATGCACAGGAGCATTATAAGGCAAAGTCGCATACACCGATTATGAGGAGGTCTACTCGGGAGAGGAGACCCACGGTCTGATACTCACCCTCCTTACATTATCTACTACTGACAGATAATGGTGAACTAGTTCTCGCATGGTAAGTACATTTGATGTCGCTCTTCTATCTCTTTCCCGACTATTATCTCATCTCTGTTTATCATCTTTTGTATAATACACTTCAGTGTATAACAATTTTTTGTTGGATGCCCTACTATGCGGTGATAATGACAGAAGTCTCTTTCCTTTATTTTAGATGCTTCTTCGGGGTGTTTCGACAGGGGTAGTTCAATTGTCCCAGCTTTTAGCAACTGATTCATCATAGGGAGTATGTCCTCTTTTTCAAAGATAAAACCCTAGTGGGAATTCAATGATCGGGGTTTTTTTTTCTCGTAAAACCTTCCTCTGGGGTGACTCGACTCTTCTTTCCTTTCTGTCCTTTTGTCCCTTACTTCTCTCACATCCTGGCTTCTCTTTTTGTGCTCAACCATATTTGTGATTAAATTTTAAGATCCTCTTCTAATCATTTCATAATTGAACGCCGGCATTTTTCGAGTCATCGGTTCTATAGCGTGCGCTTTTGTAGCCAAATCACAGAAGGTTCTGATGTCAGCACTGGTGAGACCAAATGCTAATCTAGTTTCCATAGAGTTTAGGCACATTTTCACCTGTTCTATCTCTTCTGGCAATTATCTACAAGAAACCCCCAAGGTCTTCCATCTGTTTATAAATTTTTCCACTGGCTTTCCCTCTCTCTTTGTCGCACCGAAGCTAGTTCTGTGATACTGACATCACATTCTGATGAGAAGAAGTTTGACATGAACGAGTCTTGCATTTGTTCCCATGTTCTTATCAACCCAGGTGTTAAGCTAGAATACCACTTGAACACCTTGTTCATCAGAGAAGACCCGAATAATCGGAGGCAATACAGGGGTACTGTGGAGAAATTCCCCATACTGGTGATGAAGTGCATCAAGTGTTCTTCCGGTGACTCATCCCCATTGAATTTCTGAAAATCAGGATGCTTGAAATTGTTCGGGAATGGGATATCTTCTACTTCCCTCAGGTAAGGCATTCAATATCTGAATCTTCTTGTACCCTCACGTTCTCTTTCTGACCTAACTACTTCTTCGACAACTTGTCGTACTTCTTCTTGTGTCACTACTCTCATCGTGGGGGCAGATCCATGGTGACCCGGTCCTCGGCAGCTGCGACCCTTTGGGGTGTTGCTCTTGTTCATTCATGTTATCGGTCACTAGGGGTGCCGCCATCCAGGCTATGTTATGCGCAAGAGTCCCCAAGGCCTCCCGGAGGTTTCTGCATTCTTCCATTAGTGCTTTCTGTGTCTCTGCCATTTCAACGTTCGATCCTCTGTTGTTAGAGAAGACCCTTGGTTTGTTCCGACCATGTGAACGGCAATCTCTCCATATCCTAACGAGGCAGTAGTTGATGCTGAATGGGAGTGTATTGATGTTATAGGAGTTGTCGAAAGAGGAGACTCATATGATCTTTGTATATTTTTGTAGTAATCGGCCGATTGGGAAGACATAGAGATTGGTGATGTGGATCCTAGTAGACTTGTCAGTAAAGCCTTTCATTTCTGCTCTCTTGTCCATCGGGAGCTCTTAACAGGCAGTGCAGGGAAATCTTGTCCGGCTGGAGGAATCATTGCTTGCATAGGGTAGATAGTTGGTAGAGTAAGTTCAGGATGTTTCCTGGCTGTATTTCACGTTATCGATCCCCTATCTCTTCTCAGTGGTGCATTCGTTCATGTGACGGTGATATTCTAGGTCCTTGTCCTTCTGCGAGTGATGACGATCCATTCATCTCTTTCTTCCTATGAAATTGGTGAAGCGGTTATAACTGTAGCAGCTGCCCGTGGCTCCATACGCTTGGTTAATGCTGCTTTCTCAGCATCCTCCAAGACGAAACCTGTCACAATAAAGTAAAAGACTGTATTCTTCTGAATGATTGCCATTAATTGACTGGTTGGTTGTGATATCTTTTCTCCTGAATCATGCCAGATTGCAAAACAACAAAAATTAGTAATTAAATCAAGTTATATTTTATTTTGGAGATGAAAGGTAGGATGTTACCACCGAGAGTCACCATTTTGGTGCCTTACAGGCGCCAAACAGTTGTGATTATCTTTCGTATAGTTCTTAAGTTAATATTCAAGTGAATATGAGAAAAGTAGGATGTTCCCACCGAGAGTTGCCATTCTAGCGCCTTACAGGCGCCAAATAGTTGTGATTATCTTTCGTACAGTTCTTAAGTTAATATTCAAGTGAATATGAGAAAAGTGGTCCCCAACAGACTTCCTATTTTGTTTCGAAAAAAAACAAATGCATTTGATTTGGGAATCTCATTCATTCTTTCTTTAATTATAAACAAAAGAAGATAAAGAAGATAATCACATCATTTATTCATTCCAAGTTCTTTTACATCTTTTTTTCTCCTTTGACTCCAAAAGAGAATGTTTATGAATTATAATATAAAACAAATATTTGGCAACAACATTATGCATAAGGGCATCAAGCACAAGAGACTATGCCAAATGCTGTGCTGGAGGCCATTGTGAGCTAGCAAAGGCTACTGTGCGCTGGAAGAAGCCATTATGCGTTAGTCACTGTTGTGCGCTGGCAAGGTTGTGCGCTCCATCTTGCTGTGCACTGTCTCCTGTTGTGCGCCAACAACATTGCGCACCGCACAACACCTGTTCCGCACAATGAGTGCAAACTCTACCTCTCTTCTTTCGCAATCTTCTCTTCTTCCATGATTGGATGCTAATGACCCCCTTAGAGGGGTCATGCGGCATTTATAGCCCTCTCACACATTTGATCATGCCATGTAGGCATTGTGCGACATTCCTTTGCACGAACTCTACTGTGCGGATTACTTTGTGTGGACTTCACTGTGCAGATCGCTTCGTGTGGTCTCCACGGTCTGGATCGCTTCGTGCGAACTCCACTGTGCAGATCGCTTCATACAGACTCCTTCCGCACAGCAATCATCTGCACACAATGCTCATTTACACACAATGAGCATTTGCACACAATGCTCATTTTGAGCATAATGATTTGCGCACAATGATCTTTCTGTTGTCTTGCTTTCTCTCTTTTTATGCCTCAACACCTGGGCCACATATACATCACAATGGGCCTCATTACATGGGCCGCATATATATCACAATGGGCCTCATACATGGGCTGCATACACATCACAATAGGCCTCATTACATGGACAACATATACATCACAATGGGCCTCATTACATGGGATGCATATACATCACATTGGGCCTCACATATCATAGGCAGGCCCTGCATATACGGCAGGTGAACCCTATGTGTTCAGCAAGTGGGCCCTGCGTGTACAGCAGGTGACCCTACAAATGGACAGACGACATGGATTTAAAACACATACATTTCGATGGTCCCCACTGTCTAGACCATTGGACAGTGTGGATAGAAAATACATGCATCGTGTGTAATCCCCACATCCACGTGTGGATGGTGTGGGTGACGCACATACATTAGATGGCCCACCGCCCCATCTAGATGGTGGAGCTGAGACACATACTCTAGGTGGCCCCACACATCCCGATGGACGGACGGTGTGAATAAAACCCATGTCAGGTGGGATTTCCATCATCCAGATGCTGGACGGTGCAGATAAAACTTATACATCAGATGGCCCACCGTCCCATCTAGACGGTGGAGATAAAACACATACATCAGATGGCCCCACACGTCCAGATGGACGGACGGTGAGGATGAAAGGTTGGAATATAACACATACCTCATGATTAGACATACAGAACTTGCTGATGTCAATACAACAGCTGTATATCTGGTGGGACCCACATAGATAGTTTGGATATAACACGTACGTCTGGTGGGTCCCACGTGGGTGTGGGTGAAACAGACGGACGACGTGGATATAAAACGTGTGCATCAGGTGGGTCCCACCGTGCTTTGTTGGACAGTGAGGACACCACATCATCAAAGTAACCCCACGTCCAGATGGACAGTGATGGTATCACGCATACATCAAGGTGGGCCCACACGTGTGGCCCACGAGCTTTGAAGAAAGATGACATTTGTGTTTTCCTTCCGTCCAGACCCCATCATTTGGATGGTCTGGATGCAATACGTGCATCAGGTGGGTCCACGTGGTAGCCCACCAATCAAACTGAAATTTGTGTTTTCTCTCCGTCCAGACTCCAGCATCTGGACAGTCTGGATGTAATACATACATCAGGTGGGTCCACGTGGTGGCCCACCAATCAAACTGAAATTTGTGTATTGCCTTTGTCCAGGCCCCACTGTGATCGCTGGACATCCAGCAACTTGGACAACAAAGACGCCCTTGCTGCTAGACGGTCCGGATCCATCACACATGCTCGTCAAGTGAGCCATCAAAACATGGGAAAGAGAGAGAGAAGGAGAGGGAGAAACGTGCGATGGAGGGCTCCGCCACTATGGACCCTCCCTTCCATGCATTACAAAACATACATCAAGTGGGTGCCAATACATGTGGGCCCACCAATAAAAATCAATGGTGGAGATCCTTTTTCCACCAACAATGCAAGGTCTGGATGACCTTCTCTCAATGGGAAAATAAACATCATGATGGGGTCCATGGAGAATGGCCCCATCATGGGATGAACATAAGAATCATGGTGGGCCATCGGCCACACCTAGGGTCCAAAGTGAGATCCATACTATCAATCGGTAGGCCCCACTTGGCCCATCATCAAAAATAAAATCCTAACCCTACAAAACGCCCACCGATTACAAATCTTCTAGGCTCCTTGGAATACTAGGCTTCTTAGCTTCAACTTTGATGGAGGATGATGAAGATTAAAGGGCTAGGATGAGAGATGAGGGGGTAGGAAGTGGGCCACACTTTAGGTCTCCTTGGGAAGCTTGGATGTCCACTCCTTAGGTTGCTTGGAAGATGGTAGAGAGAATGAGAGGGAGAGAGAGAATGTGATGGGATGAAAAAGGATGGGTGAGTGATGAGGGTGAGTGACATGAGAGTTGACTTTGGGGAGGGTTGCTTGTCTTGGGGAGAAAGAAAGCATGGGTTGTGATGGGATGTGTACTTGACTTGACTTGATTGATTGATGTGATAGGTGGATAGAGATTCTCTAGGGATTCGTAATGCGTGGTATTTTTCTCAACTCCAGGCCTGGGCATGATGCGGCATTGGAGCCATGACGACGGTATGGTCGCTAGGGTACAACTCTCAGGTAGAGTCGACTCAGATCTATGAGATGCGACTTAGGGTCGCGCGCAAATGCTGTCTATAGGTCACAGGTTGCCGAAATTCATTGGGAAGGATCGCGGGAGTCTAAGGAACGGTACGGACTAGAATATGAGCCTTACAGCTCTCTCCTCCTAATAAAAATTTTGTCCTCAAAATTTAAACCATCACGCAACTAACTGGAGCTCATAAAATAGAGAAATCATTTCACTATATAAAATAAAAAATACAACCCACAGATGCAGTCAAATAACAAGGAGACGGGGATAACGCTCGCCAATCTTAGACTCTCGCTTCCAAGATGTCCCCTCTATGAATAATCTATCAAGATGGTCCCAAGGCCTGGTCGCTTGAATCGTTGACGACTTCTCCTAGCGGCTGAGGGTCCTGCTGGGGAGGTGTATGTCCCCTCTGTGGTCGTTATTACTGCTGCTGTTGCGGAGACTACTGGGGTACTCTTGTCTGTTGTTGTAGGTGGGGGCACTAATACTTACAACGCCCCATCTCACCACATCTGAAGCAAACACCCGCGAACAACCTCGGTGGTGGCGTTGAAGGTGCTGCTGGTGCTCGAAAGGATGAACAGTTCCTGTGTATGCCCAAGTTATGCTTTGATTCAAACTTCTGTCATGCTCCAAACTCAAAAATCATGCTCACAGAATTCCCGATCGCCAAATCTGGTGCCGACAGCCTCTGTAGTACCCCATTCTCGACTTCCAGCGCCCATACGTCAAATTCTAATCCTTAGATCCTACAAGGAGGATTTTCAGTGTGATTTTTTTTATAAAGGAGTATAACCACAAGCATAACCAAGTCATAAACGACAACATCAACACCACATATCCACTAATATAAACATTCGAGTACAATGCTGAAAGGGAAATACATAAATAACAAAATATCCAAAGTGATTTGCCACAAGCTCCTGCCGCAATGCTGCTACGACCTAACGTCACCTACACGCAACAGTCGTGCATTAGCTTATAGAAAGCTTAGAGGGTGGTGTAAGTGTGTGTGCAAGATAAGTGTCAAGCATACAAATATTAGACTAAGTGGAATACTAGCAAGTTTATAAGTCATTCAATATCAGAGTATGCAATGTAGATTGGCTATGCAATGCGTAGTCATGGTGAACTAAATATCAGATGTCGAGGATGCAATACAATACGCAATTCTTGACGAGCCACGAATACCATCAACCTCATCTAAGCCATATAAATGCAGAAACATAGCAACCCAAAATGCCATATGCCACATATGTAATGCAATATGCTGATCCTGGCGAGTCTATAATACCACCAACCTTATTCAAGCTAGGTAATATAGAAGCATGGTAAACCAAATGCGATGTGTTGATGATGTAATGCAATATGTGGTGTGAAAGAAATGACCAAGCTAAATTATACATAATAAGTTAAATTTCATGATAGCACTTGAGAACTTTCAATACTCGGGTATTAAAAAGTTCGGGCTGTTACATCCTCACAGGACTTCAAAATTTGACAAAATAAATTGTTCTTGAGTATAAGCACTTACAATCCCTCCATTGGTCAAATTCGTGACAAAACTCACTCATACAATTATACAACTCAACACAACATATTACAACATCTTAATAACACATCATATACATAACACTTGAGGCATCACCAAAGATATCTTGAGTCTTGTTACTCCCCCTTAGATCATGCATATGAAAACTCCCCCTAAGCACTTAGTCATATATATCACATGCTCCAAAAATATATATATAATTCCATAGAATGTGCATGTAAGTGTAAGTGCTCATAAATGTGAGAGATGTGTGTTCATGATGATCATATCCATCCATAAATAAATATTATTTCTCTCCCTTTTTGTCAGAAGTTAAGGAAGACATAAAAATGAAGCATTATAGAATATAATCAGTGATATGAGAAACAAATAAAAATGATTAATCTATTTTAACATATTCTTTTAATGCAAACAAAAGAAAAAACAATAAACATAGATTGAAAAAAATGATTAGTTAAGAGATACAACACAATCCAATATCATTTTTTAAATTAAAGAATCTGACACTATCAAGAGGTTTTGTCAGAATGTCTGCAAACTGTTTTTTAGTATTGATATATTCAAGCATAACAGTCTTGCTTTCAATTAATTCTCTGATATAGTGATATCGAATATCGATGTGTTTAGTTCAAGAATGTTGAATGGGATTTTTAGATATGTTTATGGCACTGGTATTGTCGCAGTATAAGTTCATGGTATCTTGATCAATATCATAGTCTGTTAACATACGTTTCATCCACATTAATTGTGTGCATGCATTTCCTGCTGTAATATACTCAACTTCTGGAGTGGATAATAATACTGAGTTTTGCTTCTTACTCGTCCAAGAAACAAGATAATTTCCAATGTAGAAGCATCCACCACTTGTGGATTTTCTATCGTCCACATTACCTGCCCAATCAACATCAATATATCCAGCAATTTGTAAAGATGTATCATGAGGATACCATAAACCCAAATTAACAGTACTAGCAACATATCTAATTAATCTTTTAACTATAGCCTGATGTGATTCTTTAGGGTTAGATTGATATCTAGCACAAACACCTATGCTAAAAGAAATATCAAGTCTGCTGGTAGTTAAATATAAGAGACTACCAATCATGCTACGGTAGAGTCATGGATCAATGCTTTTACCTGAGTCATCTTTAGATAACTTGACCGTTGAGCCATGGGAGTTGAAAAGTGTTTACCATTCTCAAACCCAAATTTCTTAGTTAGATTTATCGCATACTTGGTTTGAGATATGAATATCTCGTCCTTAAGTTGTATCACTTGAAGACGAAGGAAATAGTTTAGTTCTCCCACCATGCTCATCTCAAATTTTGATTTCATGGAATCTGCAAACTCAGAGGAAAGGTTAGTATTGGTTGATCTATAAATAATATCATCTACATATATTTCAACAATCAACATATCTTCATTAATTCTTCTGGTAGATAAGGTTTTATCAACACTTTCAATTTTAAAGTTTTGACTAAAAATAAATTTTGTTAATTTTTCATACCATGCTCTCGGAGCTTGTTTTAAACCATACAGGGCCTTTTTAAGACAGTATACATTGTTAGGAAGTTTAGGATCTTCAAAACTTTTAGGTTGTTCTACATAAACTTCTTAATTCAAGTCACCATTTAAGAAAGCACTCTTAACATCCATTTGGTATATTTTAAAGCTTTTAGACATGCGATGGAAATCAACAATCTGATGGATTCAAGACGAGTGACTGGAGCAAAAGTCTCATCATAGTCAACTCCTTCAATTTGGGTGTACCCTTGTACAACTAATCTAGCTTTGTTTCTTATGATATTCCCAAATTCATTAAATTTATTTTTAAATATCCATTTTGTTCCAATTACATGTTTGTCAGAAGGTCTAGGAACTAGATACCAAACAATATGTCTGACAAATTGTGTTAGTTCATCTTTGTTGAGTGTCAAATATTGCATATTTTTCCCTAATTATATCTTGGTTTTAGGAACATCATAATGCTTAATGGTATATTTTATACATGTTTGTGTTGCAAGGTGAATCTGAGAGCTTGGATTGAAAAGGATGCTAAAAATGTAGACATGATGCTCAAGAATCACAAAGGTAAAGGATGGATCTTAGGAGTCCAAGAATGAAGAATTTACATGCCAAAGATCCAAAGAAACTAATTATAAAGGATGAAGAAAGGACTTAGAATACACAGCAGAAAAACAGATAGTTCGGTCTGACCAAAATCGCACAAAATAACCCAGTGACCAATGATGAAATTCAAAATCTAATTTGGTCAGACCGAAACCTAGTTCAGTCCCAATGAAGGGGGGATTCGGTGCGACCAAAACTGCACAAAAAGTTCTAGTGCTAAAAGGAGTTAATTTGGTTCAACCGAAGATTAATTCGGTCTGACCGAACCCAAGCTTGGTCTAACTGAAATTGATCAACTGAGGAAACAGAATTTTGCCGAAGCTCGGATTTGATTTCGGTCCGACCGATGCGTAACACGGCTACATAAATTGAGATGGTTTTGTGATCGGATTGCGAAAATTCCAAGTCGGTGTGTAAGGTGGAACTTCACAACTATAAATTGGAGTCCCCAGGATGTTCCTAGGTATCTTCTAGGGTTTAAGGAGTGGACCTAAAGGGTGGAGAGTCACCACCAAGAGTTTTTCTTCTTCTTCCTTAGTTTGTTTTCATGTTTTATTTGAGAGATTTTGGTTCAATCATGTCTGTGGTTTAAACCTCTTCTCTAGGGCTAAGAGATGAAGCTTGTAGCATGATTGGGATATTTACTTTACTTTTATTCATGTTTATGTTGAACTCAATTGATTTCTAGTTGATTTTAAGGAATATTTCCAGTTTTCTATGGTTTGTTATGACTCAAATTACAATCGACACTACGATAGCTTTGAATATTTTCTTTTTAGATTATGGGATTGGTAAATCCTGATGTTCACCATCTTCTCCGGGGCATGGTTAGGTGATGGAATCCCTTTTAAATCTTCACAATTCTGATCCATTGAGGCTAGTTCAATGAGAAGTTCAGAGATTTGATCATCTCTTCTTCCAAGTGGATAAGATAGGACTCTGATTCCAGTTGTGTTTCCTGAATCAAGTGAGGTAGCATCTTGATTGCTACAAGTGGATCCTTTGCACCCTAGTTCCCACCTTTAAATTCATAAGTTTAATTACATTAAATTCATAAGTTCAATTACATTATTCACAATTACTCTATTTATTATTCCAGATTTAGATTTAGATCTTCTTCTACTTCTAGTTCTAGTTCTAGTTACTTTCAAAACAATACAAGTTTAGTCCCCGTGGATTCGATTTCGCTCTTACCGAGATTATTACTAATTGCAACCCTACACTTGGGGTTGTGAACAAGTTTTTGGCATTGTTGTCGGGGACTATGACTGCATTTTTTTGAATTTAATTAGTATTAGAATTAGGTTAAGACTAGGATTAACTTTCTATTTTGTTTCTAGATTAGGATTTTTTCTGCATTTGTTTTTAGAATCTAACTTGGTTTTCTGTTTTGTAGGATTCTAACATAGCAAAATCCGATCCTGTAATCTCTTTCTAATTCTCTCTCTTTTATCTTTTTAGATCTCTTAATTGTTTTAATTTTCCTAGTTTTCCTTCTTAGGTTTAGTTTTGTTTAGTTATTTAGGGGTTGTGAGTGTTTCATGCCTAAGTGGGTTCGTGATAACACTCGACGTCTCTTAAGTGAAGGAGGATTAGTTGAAGAATTGCCTATCCGTCATCGGATTAGATACCACTTGAGATCCTCAGAGTCAATTGAAGTGATGGCTACAAATCAACCTCAACCTCCAGTTAAGGAAATTCAAGATGAAAACGAGGTGCATAATCCACCCTCGCCTCATACACTACGAGATTATTTACAACCGATGGGGGTGAGCACACCTTCCTGTATGATTTTTTTCAAAAATACAAGAAATATGGATATTAAGCCAAGAGTGATCCAACTCCTCCCAAAGTTTTGTAGACTTGAATCTTAAAGTCCATATCTACATATGAAAGAGTTTAATGAGATAATAGCCACTTTCCACTTTCCTAATGTGTTTGAGGACACGAATAGGCTGAAACTCTTTCCCTTCTCCTTGAAAGAAAAAGCTAAGACATGGTTGCACTCACTACGTCCACGATCCATTGGCAGATGGAACGACATGACAAGGGAGTTCATAAAGAAATTCTTCCCACACCTACGACGAACACCATTAGGAAGTTGATCATGAACTTCACCCAAAAGGAAGATGGGACATTCTTCCAATGTTGAGAGTGGTTAAAGGATCTTTTCAGTTCATGCCCATAACATGGCATTGAAACGTGGTGCATAATAAATTTCTTCTATGATGGACTGACATCTTCCATGCGCCAATTGGTTGAGATGATGTGTAATGCGAAATTAATGAACAAAGATGTCGATGATGTGTGGGATTACTATGACAAACTTGCGGAAAATACACAATCATGGGACATCTCCCCAAGACATAGAACCACTTATAAGCTTACTCAAACAAAGGAGAGGGGAGGAATATATATTTTGAAAGAGGAAAATGATATAAATGCTAAAGTGGCCAATCTCACAAGGAAAATTGAGGCCATGAAACTTAAGAAGGACAAGGCTAAGGAAGTTGTTTGTGGTATTTATGCTTGCCATGTTCATACAACTAAAAATTGTCTAACAAAACCTACTTTTCAAGAAATGTTGAATGCGCAATCGAAGATTGTGAACAACTACCAAAGGCCTTTCAAAGGACCCACTTCAAACATCTAAGTGTTGTGATGTATAAAACACCCTTATTTTGTCAAATTTTGATGGGACAAAATAGCTTATAATGTGGTTCACACAAGTGATGGAAAGTTCACCTTCAAGTGAAACAAGATGGAAAGTTCATCTTCAAGATCAACGTATGAAGTTGGAAAGTGCAAGTTTAAGAACAAGACATGAAGATGGTTACTTCAAGTTCAAAGTATTCAAGCTCTACTTCACTTCAAGTTCAAGATCAAGCTACAACTACAAGTTTACTTCAAGTAAAAGATCCACTGAACGCTACTGAAGATCCAAGTAGAAGTTTCAAGGTATATACTTTAATGTCCAATAATTTCAGGTATAATTGACCCAAGAGAGACCTTAGACTTAGGTTCTTTCATATGCTAAACATATATATGTTTTTATACTTTAGTTAGGCTTTAGTTCGACTAGTCCAGGCTTTGGTTCGACTAGTGAAGGAAAAGTTTCGACTATTCCAAGATTTTAACTGAAAAATAGACTTTTTTTGTTGGTTCCTCGACCAGTCGAAGGCACACCCTCAACCAGTCAAAGGGTGCTCGACTCGAAGTCCAGCAACCATTTCAAAGCACCCTCAACTAGTCAAATTCTGTACTCGACTGATCGAACAAGGCCCTCGACCAGTCAAGCAGGGCCTTCGACTAATCGAAGAACGGTTTTATTCAATCGCGCCCAAAATTTGAAACTTGGTTAATTCTTAGACGAGTCGAAGGAGACTTAGACCAGTCGAAAAAACTGATTTTTAGCCTATAAATAGAGGCCTTTTCTCATTCTAATTCATTCATAAAAGCCACTAATTGCCTTCACTTTGAGAGAGAAAAGTCCCTATCTTCTTCAAGTTATAACATAGTAATTTTAAATCTTCTTAATAGCTTTTTGTTTTGTAATTTCTTAATCTCTTTTATGAATCTTGTGTTATAAAGGGAGTTTATACTCTTCTTTATGAGATTTAAGGAATTTAAACAAGTAGCCCAAGCTTTGAATTAATTTAAAATCAATTTAGAACCTAAAACCCTTGAATGTGTTATTAGACATTGAACATTTCTACATCAAGGAAGCGGTTTTATGGGCTACATCTGTAAGACCCGTGTCCTAGCTCGTACTGTTCTATAGGCTTTCGCGGTCCTCTCGGTCGAATTTCGACGACCCATGACGCATAAATAGTAGTGGGGTGCGATCCTGAGTTGTACCCTGTATTTTAGAGTCGGTTCGACCCGAGACTTGTACCCTAGCGACCGCGCCGTCGTCGCGGTTCCGATGTCGCGTCTCGCACACTGAGGTGATACCCAGGTCAGAAGATGTGGGCCCGCGTTCAGTTCGAAGAAAACATCGCGCTGTTGTAAAACCCAAGAGAACATCACATCAAATCCCATCAATCTCATCAATCAATCACACATCACCTCACATGTCAAAGTACAACCCCATCCCCAAGCAACCCCCAAAGTCAAACTCTCTCTTACACAAAGTACACCCACCACATCACTCACCCATCTCTCTCTTCCAACCTCTCTCTCTCTCCCTCATTCTCTCCAAGCAACCGTCCATGGCTTCCATGGGAGAGAAACTAGTGTGGCCCATCTTCCTACCTTCCATCTCCACCATCCAAGTCCGATCTTAACCGTTGAAGTCCACCCATTTGAGCTCTAGCCTGCATTGGCGGAAGAATGAAGAAGAGATCTAACGGTGGGTGCTCTCTCTCTCTCTCTCTCTCTCTCTCTCTCTCTCTCTCTCTCTCTCTCTCTCTTCCTTGATTTTATAGCCCACCTTGTGATATGTTTCACATCCATGTCGTTCACCTACCGTGATGTATGCTTCAGATCCGCACCGTCCAAATTTTTGGACGGTGGGCTGATCACGAGGTGGGCGTTATATCCTAACCATCCATCCATTTTGGCCAGACTCTTGGGCCCACTTCGAGGATGGTCGTCCAACAGTCCAGCCTCAGGACGTCCAGCAGCAGCAGCAGCTGCCGGACCATGTGAAGTGGAAAAACAAATATTTGCATGATACAAGCTGGTGGGCTGCACGTGTGGACCCACCAGATGTATGCATTCAATCCAACTATGCATGGTGGAGCCCACCTCGTTTTGTAATGTAAACCGCACCGTCCATCCATTGTTGGACGGTGGGACCCAGGCCCATGTGTAGGGTCTCCACCGTCCAGACGTGGCAGGTGGGACCCACCTGGTGATGCATTTCATACCCACGTCCTCAAAAGACGTCCAGAGTCTGGACGATTTTAAGATTTATGAAATAAATCATATAATAATATAATAATATATATATATACATATATTAATATATGAGGTGGGCCCTGATGTATGTGGGACCCACTGTGATGTTTTTGTTTCATCCACACCGTCCAGGCCTCTGGACGGTGCTGGATTAGCTGGGTGGTGTCAGGCTACCATGATGCGTGTGTTTGTGCACCACACCGTTCATATATTTTGCTGGTGGGACCCGCAGGTTTGTGTAGCATCTGCACGTGGGCCAACTTAGCTGCTGCAATGTCAGCATGCTGTGGGTCCCTTGAATCCAAGCCATTCATCTACTGGGGCCAGCAGCTGCAGCTGCTGTTGCAGCGAATCCGTAAGCCCCGTGAGTTCCACTGCTGGGGTATTGACGTCACCAGGATATGTGGGATCCACCTCCCTATACATCTAAACCGCCCATCCATTGGTGTGCTCATTTTAGGTGGGCCACGCTCGTGGACCCCACCTTGATCTGCGTGTTTCAACTGCGGCGTCCGTTGGGACGGTGCTATGTACGGCCACCTCGTTGCATGTGGTCTCCATGCAGTTCAGATCATTTCAAGGCAGGGCCCACCTGGTCTTTCGGTGGACAGGGTCCACCTGGCTGTCGTTGAGTACAGGCCTGGATAAAGGAAAGTACAAATATCACTTTGATCCAAAACGGTGGGCCACGCTGACGTGGACCCCACCCATTGATGAATGAGTTGTATACCCTCACCGTCCAGCGGCATGGTACGGTGGGGCCCTGTGTTTTGGAAGGGTGGCTCACCACGTGGCACCACCCTGATGTATTTATTATATCCATACCATCTAGTCCACGTACACGTGGACCCCAGCATGATGTATATTTGTACATCCACACCGTAACGTTCTGGACAACGGAAATCTCTCACGTACGGACCACCTTGGTGATGTGTTCTATCCTCACCCTCCATCTGGATGGTGGGAACCCACCATGATATAGCTATTTGTATCCACACCGTCCCAGGTGAGGGACGTGGATACCCTCCATGATGTATTTGTTTCATCCATACTGTCCAGAAAGGGTTGGACGGTGCTGGGCAATGTTTGGGTGGCGTTGTAGCTACACCGTGATGTATTTGTCTCATCCACACCGTCCAGATAGTGCTGGACAGTGCTGGACAATGTTGGATGGTGCTGTCTAATGTTTGGACGGTACTGATCATTGTTAGTGGGTCATGTGCCCCATGGAATGATAGTGTACAGTGATACACATGTTACACCTACAACTATTGAAATGATTTTTAGTATGGTCCAAGCTCACTTGAGGCCCATTAGTGCGGCCCATTGATGCAGCCCACTTGATGTGTTTGAGGCCCATTATTGTGGCCCACTTGGCGTATATGAGGTCTATATGATGAGGCCCGACTTGATGTACATGAGACTGATTATGATGTGTATTAGGCCCTTATCGTGCAGCCCATTGTGACGTGTATTAGGCCCATGACACGTGGCCCATTTGATGTATTCGAGACCCAGATACATGACCCATTTGATGCGTATGAGACCCATGTGTAGGGCCCACCTATTGTGTATTCGAGGCCCATGGGTTGTGGCCCATTGTGATGTATTTAAGGCCCATGGGCGAGGCCCAATATGATGTATGTGTGGCCGTTACGTCACGTATGAATCCCTTATGTGGGCCACTCCTTGCGAGCCATGTTGGTTAGATGTCCACATTGATAGGCAATGATGGTTAGACGTCCTCATTGTGACCTTCCCTTAGGCCTTGTTAAGCTCATTCTTGCCGATTCTGATTATCGATCGATTTCGATTGTCATGACTGATTGTCGATTCCGATTGACGTGACCGATTTACCGATTCTGATTATCGATCGGTTCCGATTGTCATGACCGATTGCCGATTCTGATTGACTTGACTAATTTGCCGATTCTGATTACCGATTGTCGATTCCAATTGTCATGACTGATTGCCGATTCCGATTGACGTGACCGATTTGCCTATTCTGATTATCGATCGGTTCCGATTGTCATGACCGATTACCGATTTCGATTGACGTGACCGATTTGCCGATTCTGATTATTGATTGGTTCCGATTGTCATGACCGATTGCCGATTATGATTGACTTGACTGATTTGCCGATTCTGATTACCGATTGTCGATTCCAATTGTCATGACTGATTGCCGATTCCGATTGACGTGACCGATTTGCCTATTCTGATTATCGATCGATTCCGATTGTCATAACCGATCACCGATTTCGATTGACGTGACCGATTTGCCGATTCTGATTATTGATTGGTTCCGATTGTCATGACCGATTGCCGATTCTGATTGACTTGACTGATTTGCCGATTCTGATTACCGATTATCGATTCCAATTGTCATGACTGATTACCGATTCCGATTGACGTGACCGATTTGCCAATTCTGATTATCGATCGATTCCGATTGTTATGACCGATTGCCGATTCCGATTGACTTGACCGATTTACCGATTTTGATTATCGATCGATTCCAATTGTCATGATCGATTGCCAATTCCGATTGACTTGACCGATTTACCGATTCTGATTATCGATCGATTCCAATTGTCATGATCGATTGCCGATTCCGATTGACTTGACCGATTTGCCTATTCTGATTATCGATCGATTCCGATTGTCATGACCGATCACTGATTTCGATTGACGTGACCGATTTGCCGATTCTGATTTTCGATCGATTTCGATTGTCATGACCGATTGCCGATTCCGATTGTCGTGACCGATTTGCCGACTCTAATTATCGATCGATCCCGGTTATTGTGACCGATTTACAGATTTTGATTATCGATCTATCCGATTGTTGTGACCGATTTGCCGATTCTGAGTAGCGATCGAGGCTAATTATCGTGACCGATTTACCGATTCTGATTTTCGATCGATCCCGATTGTTGAGGCCGAGTATCAAAGCCGATTCCGATTGTCGAGGTCGATTGTATAGGCCGACCCCGATTGTTGAGGCCGATTCTGAGTGTCGATTCCGATTGTCGAGACCTTTATGATGTATATGCGAACCGTAGTTGAGGCCTAATGTGATGTATTCATGGCCATAGGCAAGGCCCATTGTGGTGTATTCGTGGCCTATGGGCAAGGCCATTGTGATATGTATTAGGCCCAGGATGTATGACGCATTTGATGTATTCGTGACCTATGTGTAGGGCTCACATGTCATGTATTTGAAGCCCACGAGCAGGGCCTACCTGTTGTGTATATGTGGCTCTTGAGTGAGGCCCATGGTGTTGTATATTTAACCCTTGTGAGAGGCCATGGGTCCACTATATGTTAGGCTCTATGTGGGCCATTCCTTGGGGGCAATGTCGGTTAAATGTCCACATTGAAGAGGTCGATTGTCGATGCCGGTTATTGATACTGATTAGGAGTATGTGACAGCATAGCATCATGATACATGCCCATACGCATCATCTGTATGTTTGTTATGAGATGTGGTTGACCATTGCATATGTCATTGTGTAGGTTGTTATGAGACTCCTTGATAGGCAGAGATTGTCTCACCTGAGTGCATGGTATGCGTAGGAGTGGTGCATGTTTGGATTGTATGACTCATGCATCTTGCATTGTGATCACTGTACACCCTAGCGACATCAGGGTCGTAGCCTCCACAGGTATTTCGTGGATGGCCGATGGGACACCGGAAATCTGTTCTACATGGGGTGCTATAGATATCCCTGGGTGAAAGTCTCTAAACCCTCTTGGTTCCAGAGGTTGCTCCAACGTCTAGACCGAGTGGATGCATGAGCGCATGAAGGCCGTATACCATTAGGCCGCGTCTCCCACTGTGTCGTGGTCGGTTGGAAGGGGGTGCGGCCTTACCTGCCCGAGAGGAGGGGGCAATGCTAGGCTGAGTCTGACCAGCTCGAGGAATGGGTCCGCTATCGACGAGCCGGGCCCGATATTGGCAGGCAGATAGTGAGGTCTCTTCCACTCACCTTATTGCGCGCGATGGGGCGGCAATCTGGTTTGGAGTGTAATAGACCCCGGTGATGATCCCAGAGATGAACTGTACTGATATGTGGACTTAGTAAGTGGGAGTTGCATACTCATTCATTCATTCATCATTCACTATCCACTCGGGCTGGTGGTGCGTAACTATTTGTTACGTGTACCTTTGCAATGGCCAGGATTTCGGTTGGGGCGCGCGACTAACCTGAGATCAGGAGTTTACCACATTGGGTCTGACTATCCAAATTAGGTATGGGACTAGTTTGGATAGAAGTCCATTGTGATGGACCCCATAGCCTGTGATACTACGTACTACCATCCCGACTTCACACTCCAGCATGGTCATTCTATTTGCACTACATGTTGCATTACATCCGCGGCATATGGTAGACTGTAGACTGACGCTGTTTATTTTACTCATCAGGATTTGTATATTGTATTGCATCAGCGACATCTGATATTTGGTTTGTTGTCTCCGCATTGCATAGTTGATATACATTGCTTCATCAGTATATGATATTGTTTTTATTATATTTCTGCGTCGCATAGCCTGGATAAGACTGATGGTATTTATGGGCCTATCAGTATGTTTTCGTATTACTCTGATTTCGTATGATTTATGATCTTGCTAGTGTTTCTGATATTGTATGATTATGGGTTTATCAGTATTTCCGCTTACTCTGATTACTCTGATATTGCTTACTTGACACTTACCTTATGTACACACTTTCACCACCCACTAAGCTTTCTATAAGCTTATGCACGATAGATGCGTGCAGGTGATGTTAGGTTGCAGCAGCATTGAGCCTGGAGCTTGCAGCGGTCGTTTGGAGCTTTAATTTATTTTATATATGTATTTCCCTTTCAGTATTGTACTCAAACGATTATTAGTGGATATGTGATGATGATGTTGCCTTTGTGATTTGGGTAATCTTGTGGTTTTGCTCATTACGAGACAAATGTACGCTAAAAAAAAAATCCTCCTTATAGGATCCCAGGATCAGAATCTGGCGTATATACGCTGGGAGCTGAGAATGGGGTACTACGGAGGCTGTCAGTACCGGATTCAGCGATCGGGAATTTTGTGAGCCCAGTTTCCGAGTTTGGAGCGTGACAACATCACAGAGCATCTTCAAAAGAAGATAAGTATTATTCTTTATTTATTTTCAGTTTCTTGAGATATCCAAAAAATCTTTGTATTGGTTTTGACTGAGATAGCTAGAAAATCTCAGCATGGGGTTTTGATTATGATAGCCCATTTGAAAACACAATTGTATAGGTTTTAAGGTGAACCTAAGAAATCTTGATTATTGGTGAACGCCAATATCACGTGGGTTGTGATTATTGGGAGTGGAGTTGGTGTGGTTGTTTAAGAACAATTTATGTACACAACGAACCATTATAACTCCTGGTGTTTTGTGGTGAATGATATATGTGATGTATATGTGTTGAATGGTTGTAATCTTTTTATGTACACATGGTGAATGCTTGTAATAGATAGTTTTCTTTCCTATTCCTCTTGTTTTAGTTTGTGATCTTGATCCTTACTACGTTCAAGAAATCAGGTTGTCCTACCTAAAATATTTGTTTTTGGTGTAAGGTTGTCCTTTGAACAAGGTTCAAATCAATTTCTCAATACTATTACAGTTGAGATCTCTAATTAGTTTTGATTTATTTAATCTTTCATTTAATTAATTTTTATATTGGAATAGTCCTATTCAACCCCCCCCCCCCCCCCCCAAGGACTGAGAGCTCACCCATCGAAGAACGATTTTATTCGATCGCGGCCAAAATTTGAAATTTGGTTGATTCTTAAATGAGTCGAAGGAGACCATAGACCAGTCGAAGCAACCGATTTGTAGCCTATAAATAGAGGCCTTTTCTCACTCTAATTCATTCATAAAAGCTACAAATTGCCTTCACTTTGAGAGAGAAAAGTCCCCATCTTCTTCAAGCTATAGCATGGTAATTTTAAATCTTCTTAATAGCTTTTTTGTTTTGCAATTTCTTGAAAGCCCTGCTCGACTGGTCGAGGGCTCTGTTCAACCGGTTGAGCACAGACTTCGACTGGTTGAGGGTACCTTAAAATGGTTGTTGGAGTTCAAGTCGAGCACCTTTCGACTGCTCGAGGGTGTACCTTCAACTGGTCGAGCACCCTGCTTGACTAGACGAGGAACTAACAGAAAAAGTCCATTTTTCAGTTCAAATCTTGGACTAGTCGAGCCAAAGCCTAAACTAACCGAACTAAGGCTTAGACTAGTCGAACTAAATCCTAAGCAAAGTATAAAAACATATATATGTTTAGCATATGAAAGAACCTAAGTCTAAGGTCTCTCTAGGGTCAATTATATCAGAAATTATTAGACATTAAAGTATATACCTTGAAACTTCTACTTGAATCTTTACTAGCATTCAATGGATCTTCTACTTGAAGTAAATTTGTAGTTTTAGCTTGATCTTGAACTTGAAGTGAAGTAGAGCTTGAATACTTTGAACTTGAAGTAACCAACTTCATGTCTTGCTCTTAAACTTGCACTTTCCAACTTCATACGTTGATGTTGAAGATGAACTTTCCATCTTGATTCACTTGAAGGTGAACTTTCCATCACTTGTGTGAACCACATTATAAGTTGTTTTGTCCCATCAAAATTTGACAAAATAAGGGTGCTTTATACATCATAGTACTTACAATCTCCTCCTTTGTCAAATTCGTGGAAAAACATAACAAACCGTACTTAGAACAAAACTTCACACTCTCTCTCAATATGATAATGAAATCTTACAAAACTTCACACTCTCTCTCAATATGAGCACAAAATCTACTCCCCCTCAATTTGAGCTTGGACTTGTGTAGAATACCTGTATTAACAAATATATCTCCAAACATACAAACATACGATCCACACAATCCATTCCAATAGCATTTGATTCAATCATAACCAAAAATCTATCCCCCTTTTCGTCACAACTTGACAAAGGAAGACAGAAGGACAATCGTAAATAGATAATTGAATGACAATAGAAGCAATATGATTAAAAGTAAATCAGGAGAGTAAGGATAAGATTAAGAGAGCATAAAGAAACATCTAAGAGTATGAATTAAGTCATACAACCCAAGCATAAGTTAAAGTTATTCAATCCAAAACAAAACCAAAGTCAAGCTAGTCTGAACCAGAGGAAGAAGGAGGTGGGATAGATGGGTCAATCTGATGAAGTCCTTTAGTAATGTGATGAAAATATTTTCACATATACTTCATTGAAGACTTGTGACTTTCAGTCAGATTGTCCTATGAAACTTTTAATTCAACCACCTTCTCCTCTAAAGATCGAAGGTGATCATCAAATTGAGACGGTTGAAAGTCAGGATCCGCCTCATCATATGTTTCTAGTTCATCAAATATGTCATCCATAGTTGTATCCGTAGGCATTGGCGCTTCCACTTCTTCAACATCATCCTCGTCTCGCTAACCAGGGAGATTTTCCAAACTCATCTTATGAATGTTACATTGTCAAATGGAAGAGCTCTCTCAGGAGCCTCAGTGGAAGGAATGACAACATTGCAATGGATGGCAAGTGTCGTTATAAGATAGGCAAATGGAATGGAACCATGACCCAGATGAATGCAAAATTAGATGATTAAGTAGAAAATTAAAGAAGGGAGGCAAATAGGGATGTCGGATACAACGACATGAAGAATACAAGTCATGAACGAAGTTAACTTGGATTTGTTCCCAAATCGCGGATATACATTTGACGTAAATATGCGATGAAGAACACGGAGATGAGGAATCATCTGAGTGGCATGAAGAGCATTACCACTACTCCGTTCGGCATCAAAATGACATAATTTTTGGGTAATCTCCCAACACTCAGACTCAAACATCCTATCATTAAGTGGATGAATCGGTATGCCATCATCATTAACATTTACATCAGGAAAACTTGAAATCAAGTAGCTGTCTATAGGAACTATCACTTCTCTAAAGTTGATAGAAAAAGTGAGAATTTTAAGGGACAACTCTCCAATTGATGTATACATGCCTTGAGCAATGGAGCGATAAGTCGTTCTGCCCCAACCCAAAATATTTTTCCAACCAACAACAGGCAGGATGAGCAATAGTTTAAATGGAGCAATGTGATTGAGATTAATCGTCTTCTCTATTATAATATCTCTTGTACGGAAATCCCTTACATGCTCCGAATCTTCTTTGAGAGCTCTCAGGGTTCTCATCCTAATTGGAGTCAACCTAGAGGATGAGCTATGAGTTACTTTCCTCTTAGTTCGATGTTGCATTTAGAAAATGCACAAGAGAAAATCAAAAATAGAAGATGGGTTTGACAAGAATCAGATTTTAGCACAAAAACCCTCTATGAAAAGAGTGGAAATATCAAATCGACAACAAAATGAAGCTTAAGATGCATACAAGAACCCAAATCTAAAAGAAAATTGAAAATGAGGCACTTACAATGACTCTATGGAGATGAGTTCGACGAGTCGAGCAAGAGTTTATTGAGGAAGATGAAGAAAAATGAGGAAAAAGTTATTTTTCCCTCTTTTAGAGAAGCCCACCGTGCAACTCTCGATGTTAAGGGTCAAATATTACATATTAGACCCCATTTATTAGTTGGTTTTGTAAACATGACAATGCTTAATGTTCTATTTTATTCATGTTTGTGTTGCAAGGTGAATTTAAGAGCTTGGATTGAAAACAATGTTAAAAGCATAGATTTAACACTCAAGAATCACAAAGTCAAGGATTGGATATTAGAAGACTAAGAATGAAGAATTCACATGCCAAAGATCTAAGAAAACTAAGTTCAGAATGAAGAAAATTGGAGTTTTGAAGTGAAATTTGGTGATCCTCGACTAGTCCTGGATCTGGCTCGACCAGTCCTAGCCTCTGCTCGACCAATCGAAGGTCGATCGGTCGAAGGTGCTTCGACTCGAACTCTAGCGAGTAAAACCTCAAAATCTCTATCCTACTCAACCAATCGAGGCTAACCCATGACTGGTCGAGGATGTCCCACGACTGGTCAAAGGTTACGCAAAACTTGCACGGATTGCATAAATTTAAGACGGTTTTTGAAAATTTTCACTCGATACGAAAGTTTAAGACCTAAAACTATAAATAGGGGTCCCTAGGGCACTCCTAGGCATCATCTAGGGTTTGGGGAGTAGAGCACAAGCATGGAGAAGCTGTCACCAAGAGTTTTTCTTCCTTTTTCTTAGTAGTTTTTATGCTTTTATTAAGAGATTCTAATTCAACCATCTCTATGGTTGGCTAAACCTGTTAGCTAAGGCTAAGTGGTGAAGCTTGTAGCGTGATGGGATGTTTCTATTGCTTTGATTCATGTTTATATTGACCTCTCTTTGATTCTAGTTTGATTATAAGGAATACTTTCGATTTTTAATGGTTTGTTGTGACGTAAATTACAATAGTTCTGCGATAGCTTTGAGTATGTTCTTTTCATGTATTGAGATTGTGAAATTAGAAAATCCTGTTGTTCACCATCATCTCATGGGCATGGTTGGTGATGGAATCCTTCTAATCTTCATAATTCTCTTAAATTAATTGTGGGATTGGTAAATCCTATTGTTTGCCTTGTCTCCTGGGCATGGTTTTGTGATGGAATCACTTCCAGTTCTCACACCTCTCATTTATTGAGAATTAGGTCAAAGGAAGTTCGGATTTGGTTTTACTGAGATATCTTCCAATTGGATACGATGGGACTCTGATTCCATTCATGTAACTTGAATCAAGCATAGATCTCCATGATCTCTACAAGTGGATCCTTGGAAACCGTACTTTCCCTCCTTTGAATTTCTTAAGTTTTTCATTAAATCTCTCATAATTACTATCAAATATTCTAGATTTAGATTCACATCTTTTTCTAGTTCTAGTTCTAGTTGCTCTCAGAAGACACACATGATTAGTCCCTGTGGATTCGACCTCGGTCTCACCGAGATTATTACTACATCGCGACCCTACACTTGGGGTTGTGAACAAGTTTTTGGCGCCGTTGCCAAGGATTAATGGTTGCATTTTGCTAAGATTAGCTAGTTTTAAAGTTAGGTTAAGATTGGGATTTTTCTGTTTTCTATTTTTATATTAGGGTTTGTTTTCTGTTTTTTAAAATGGAAAGAGATATTAACTGCAAAATTGCTAAAGGATTCTCAGTCAACAGAAAGGTGCCTAATGTTTTGTGAGTATGAGTAGTGCTTTTTGAGGAAAAAAAATGACCAAATCTATCTCTTTTAGATTTTGTCTTCTTCTCCTTCTATTGGAATTGTCCAGTGTCCAATTCGACCACTCCATGTGTGAGATCTGTGGCAGATTTGTCAATTTCAGTTTTGAAACTTCTGCTGATTTTCATTTCGATAGTTTAGATAAAAATCCCATATTGTGAAACAACATTCCTAGCTAGTTATTTGTTTTTTCTTTTTGGATGGAGCACTCATCTCTGTGAGAGTGTCTGCAACTTCATATAGCATATCAGATTTGTCATTTCTCAATTTAGTTCTAAAAAATCATTTTCTCTATTTTAAATATGCTCATTTTGAAAATAACTCTATTTGTTAAAAGGTGTAATTAGATTTTGTCTTTATAAACGTTCTTTTTTATAGTGGATAGTAAATGAGGAAAAACTATGGGTTATTTACTACACCCTCGGTCCCCTTAAACCATGGGACTGGTGGACAAATTGGCTCCTAAAACCTGTAGACCTCTAGTAGGTGTTCTCTTCAAACTTCATTCTATATTGCTGCTGCTTCAGACTCTCTCATACCCCCACTTCTAACCTATTTATACCTGTTTACATTTTGAAAGAGACACTTCCCTGCTCCCACACCTGAAATTGCTGCTGTTTTTCTTCACATTACTATAGTTGGCATGCATGTATGGCCTTTTCTCACATGTTTGGGGGTGGATATGATTGAAGTTGAAGATTTCAAACACAGAGAAGGAGATTAAGGTGTTGAATGCATTTGCATCTATATAAATTTTTTAACGTGTTGATCGGTAAAAGCCTACTGGTCAAGTAGCTGTAATTGTTTGATGGAAGGTGAGCCACATCTGTCTAGAACAATTGCCTAAATTATAGCACTATTAATTCCAATCAGGTCCAACCCAGAGTCTCTAGATTGGCAACTTCGAACATTCCACTTGCACTTTTAGTTGAATGTGCAACTTCATTTTTATCGAAATCTCGATTACATGTTTGTATGATACTATTTGTTTTTTACTTTTTGTTTTTTTGTTTCTGCAGTCTGCTATGAAACATTGTGTTATGATACATCAGTTGGATTGTCATAAAAAGGTAAATTTTGTCCAGCTCATTTTCTTCTGTGTTCTTCTCATAAAAAAAAGGTAAATTTTGAAATTATTTGTCACTTTGAACATATTGTGTGGATTTATGGCACTCTCTCTTTGATGCGCTACAATGCTATGGTTGTTTGAACTTTGAACATAAATACAACATTGTTGGAGATCATCTTTAAAAATTGAACTTAAATACAAAAAATTCAACCTTGGTGATGGTGAGCCCATAGAATAAAATTCAGTTTGGAAATGAATTCTGACTATATGGAAATTGAGTTAGCCACTGTTAGTGGAAAAAAAATAGCTGTGAATTTGATTTTCATTTCCAAGGATTTACTCAAAAAAGGCAGTAGCAAAACTCTATTTTAAACCCAATCATCATCACAATAGTCACTCACATTCAGGTTGTCATGGTTGGATCATGACAAGCCTTTTTCAAGAGTAGATTTAATTTAGATTTGTTGCTTGGGAATCTGTTGATCACCCTTTTATTTTGACAAAACATTCTTTTTTAAAAAATGATAATATAATTTATTTTAAAAAAAAACTGTACAAAATGTGGATTAGCAGTCAAGAACATTTCAAGGTCAACTTGGCTCTATCAGTTTTTATTTATTTATTTTTAATAAAGAAATTGAACTTGTCTTGGCTCTAGGGAAACTGTGGTTGAATTGAGGACTTGAAGTGTCAACCAAGTACATGGAAAGTGTCAACTAAGTACATGGAACAAAAAAGAAAACCCTAGTCAAGTGTTGAAGTTGTAATTTCATTTCTTAAAATTCAATTAAGCACCTGAAAGTGTCAACTAAGTACATGGAACCAAAAAAAAAAAAAAACACCAAACATTCCATTTCCTTTTCCACTAATTTCTGTGTGAATGCATTTCAATGAAATGTTGGTATCTAAGGAACTTCCACTAGATTTCTATATGAGTTCAAGGAAAAATAAGCCTGACCAGATAATCATTTTTCGATATGTTCTTGTTATTATTTTTGGAAAAGTTTTTTTAAGCCCATTTCTGGATTATATTTGCATAGGTCTGCATTTGGTTGGTGTTGTAGAATGATACCATCTGACACTGAGCATTTGGTAAACTATATGTGTGTGTGTGTGCATGTGTGTGTGTGTACATATATAATTGTTTACTAGACCAACCATTGCTCCCTCTACATGCACTCTTAAATGCATCTATAGGATATTTGAGTTGTGTCCTGATTCAAATCCTCCTGTGTGTATTAGTTTTGTTGTTGTTTGTGTCCTGCTAGATGGAAGGTGAAAAAGGTTTTTTTTTATTAAAAAAAAAGAGTTGTGCATCAGTTTGGATCTACCATGTAGATGACCAGGACCCTAGATTGGACTGTTAACAATCAGGTTCTTGATGCATTTATGGTAATAATTGTTGTTTTAAACTACCTGCTCATTTTAATCAGGTGTGTTGTTATCAAGGGTTGATCAGCCTGTTGCTTTGGACTTGATTATCTATATAATAAGTCTAACTTCATATACAGCTAAGATGTCCTAACGCAGCTCATGTAGATCACTTGTGAAGCTCATGTTTGAATGTTGAGGCCGAATGGTGGTATGCATGTCTAGCTACCCTACTCATTTGCATTAGAGCTCTTTCGAGGTTTAATGGTGTCGAGGACGGGGTTTCTAGGTCTGTTGAATTTAAGCTGTAACAGATTTTGCCTTAACCTTCAAAGGTGAAAACAAAGAATTTTTTTAGTCCTAAGATCTTACCTTCTATTTTGCTTTACCATTCTTCCTCATTTTAACTAAAAGAAACTATTTGAAGTATTGCTCTGATTGACGTGTTTATACATTTCCACAATGTAGTGTCTTTTGGGGAGGAATGTGTAGGTTCATGAAAAGATTTTATAATACCGTGGACTCGTAATGAAATAGAATATTCTAATAGTTAAATCGTATAAATTCAATACTCCTTTCCCCATCCTGTTTCAGTTTCAATTGTCTCATATTTTTGCCATCTGTTTTTTTCTTTGAATGGGGATGGAGTGAGTGAATAAAAATTCACATAGGTCCTAAGCATCGAGCTGGATCAGATTATCGAGGTATTCTTGCCATGGAAAATGCCATGAATAATTATCAAAGCTACAATGTTCTGCCTAGTTAGCCTTTTCATAAATTTCTTGAAGAAAAGAGTATTGAAAATAAAAATTTCACTTCAATCCATCATGGTTGTTTGTTAATGCTTTAGTGGGATGCTCATCCCAAGTAGAAGTTAGTGCAAAGGAGATTATTTTTCTTTTGGGGTAGCACTGGGCCTTATGTATACCCCAAAATATATCTCATTTGCCTTTGGTAGCACTATAATGTTTATGAAAAGCTTTGCATGAAACCTCACTTCTCTCTCTCTCTCTCTCTCTCTCTCTCTCTCTCTCTCTCTCTCTCTCTCTCTCTCTCTCTCTCTCTCTCTCTCTTTCCCTTTACAAGTGGTTGGGTTGGGCTGGGATTGGGATTCAGAATCTAGTCAAGGGTTGGGTGCAACCATCTCATTTGGATCATAGGTTATGCTTTGGCCTCAACTCTGGGTCCATTTAATAAAAGAGTTGGGCTTGGGCTGACCTTGACCTGAACCTGACCTGCACCTAACCCACCCCCTACTTGTGCATTCTCCTAGGTACTGGATGCATATTGTCTTAGTTCTATTGGTTATTATTACTTCTCACTAAATGCTGCTACCATCTTTGTATAAAATGACCACTGCTTTCCTATTTTATTTTTTTTTATACAGTCCAGGTTTCCTACTCTAAATAAGATCAATGAAGCATATAAAGTTCTTCCAGCATTCCAAGCTTCTCTACCTGAAAGGCAACCTGATGCTAAGATACTGTAAATTTAGTTTCTCATATCCAATTTTTCATGATAATTCACAATTTGTTGCTAGAAAAGCTTTAAATAAGAGACATGAATATTCATTGCTCGTAACTGAAACTTCACCAGGTTATTGTAATGAAGAGTTGGTCTTTATTTTGATAATAATAATAGTGAGAGAAGTTATTCGGTGCTGATACATCAGAATGTTTCCTAATTTCTCCAGTCATCGATCTGGGCTGACAACTTGATGTGACTAATCATGAACAAGGTTTAAAGTATCATTCAAAACTGGTACTTATTGCTCGATACATAACAGTATCATTCATAAATGCTACAGTTGTATTGGCCTGGAGTAGTCTGATATAGGGTGATACGAGGGGATATGACCCCATATCAGTGGTGAACGATACGATATGTATTCTGAAATTTGTTTATTTAGAAATGTGAATGTAGGATGCATTGTATGATTTGATTACTATTTGTAATACGAATGCATCATTTTCTTTCCTAATTACATTTTATGTACTATTCCTATCAGCATTAATTGTATTAGCTTAGATGAGTTGATTAATCACAGCAGGTTCTTGCAATGAACAAACACCATTGTTATAAAAAAAAAATTATATTTTTTTAAAGTAGCTATGGATATTAGCCGTAGCTCTTCTTCTGAAAACCGTTGTTATTCCTAACTTTAGCATATTGCTACAGATTTCATTCTACTTTTAGCTACAGATATTATCCGTAGTTGTATGTACATTTCACTACAGAAAGTATAGTTATGGATTATATCTGTAGCTATTGATAGCTATTGCTACGGATTTAATCCCTAGCCATAGACTTTTGACCTTTAGCTACAACACTAATTGCTACGGTCGTGCTACGGACTATAGCTATAGCAATAGGTCTTTAGCTACAGTTTTTATCCGTAGCCTTTGCCCCTTTTTCTAGTAGTGAAGATAAGTGTCAAGCACACAAATACAATGTAAGCGGAACACTGGCAAGGCTATAAGTCATTCAATAGCAGAGTATGCAATGAAGATCAGCTATGCAATGTAGAGTAATAATGAGCCAAATATCAGATACCGAGGATGCAATACAATATGCAATTCTGAAGAGCTATATAAATGCAAAAACATAGCAACCCAAATGCCATATGCCACAGATGTAATGCAATATGTAGATCCTAGCGAGTCCATAATACCATCAACCTTATTCAGTTTATGCAAAACAGAAGCATAGTAAACCAAATGCTATATACTGAGAATACAATCCAATATGCGGTGCGAATGAAATGACCAATTTAGAGTGTGAAGTCGGGATAATAGTATGTAGTATCCCAACCTATGGGGTCCATCACAAGGGACTTTTATCCAAACTAGTCCCACACCTAAATTTGGATAGCCATACTCAATGTGGTAAACTCCTGATCTCAGATTGGTTGCGCACCCGAACCAAAATCCTGGCCATTGTGAAGGTACAAATAACAAATTAGTTACAAACCACCAACCCGAGTGGATAGTGAATGAATGAATGAATGAGTAAAATACTGAGTATGCAACTCCTGCTTAATAAGTCCACATATTAGTACCGTACATCTTTGGGATCATCACCGGGGTCTAGTACACTCTACGCTAGCTTGCCGCCCTATCAAGCACACAACTTGGTAAGTGGAAGAGACCTCACTATCCACCTACCAATATCGACCTGGCTCGTCGATAGTGGATCCATTTATAAGCTGGTCAGACTAAGCCTAACATTATCTAGTTCCTCAGGCGGGTAAAGCCACACCCCCTTCCAACTGACCACGACACATTGGGAGACGTGGCTTACTGGTATACGGCCTTCATGTGCTCATATATATCCACTCAGTCTAGATGTTGGGGCATCCCCTAGCCTCAAGAGTTTAGGAATTTTCACCTAGGGACATCTATCACGCCCATATGCTAGAACCAAACATTTTCGGTGTCCCATTTAGCCATCACGACATGCCTGTGGAGGCTACGACCCTGATGTCGCTAGGGCATATGGTGGTCATATCACAAAATGCGAGATGCATAAGTCATACCATCCATTCATGCATCAAACCTACGCGTACCGCACACTCATGTGGGGCAACTGTCTCTCAGGGAGTCCCATATACAATCAGCCTAATGGCACATGTTATGCTTAATCACTCCTCATAAAAAGCATGCAGATGATGCATATGGGCATGTATCATGAAGTATACCAAGCATGATTATAATCACATACATCATAGTGGGCCGGTATAAGACGGCCCATGGCCCGTATATGTGAATGGGTGGTGTGCAATGATCACCTACACATGGTGGGCCTCACACATATAATGGGCCTCACACACATAATGGTCCTCACACATATAATGGGCCTCTTACATCACATTTGGGCTTCATAAAATCTTAATGAGCCTTATACAATTACAATGCGCCTCATACAATCATAACGGGCCTCGTACCATCACAATGGATCTCATACAATCATAACAAGTCTTATATAATCATAATGGGCCTCATACAATCACAATCGACCTCATACGATCACAACAGGCCTCGTACCATCACAATGGATCTCATACCATCATAATGAGTCTCATACAATCATAATGGGCCTAATATAATCACAATGGGCCTCATACGATCACAACAGGCCTCGTACCATCACAATGGATCTCAAACCATCATAATGAGTCTCATACAATCACAATGGGCATCATATAATCAATGGGTCTCATACAATCACAACGGGCCTCACATGGTCATAATGGGACTCATATAATAATTAACCTTGCAATGACCTTATACAATCACAATGTTATACTAACACATACTCAGTCTAACATAGTCATAATCAATAATCGGCCTATATATGGTGGGGTCCATAGAAGGACAGCAGATCTAATCCATAGCATGAGGATCGATCCTCAACAGTGGATATACCAAATCTAATAGCATGGATCCTTCCATCTACGGTGAGGATGAACTCTCCTTATATCAGGGTTGGGCCTAGGTGGCCTACCTATACCTAAGGATCTAAAAAGGATTCATTCTCCATACAATCATATAGCACGCTAGATGCCCTAGGGGCCTAAATAAGTCCTAGATGAACTCCAAGATCAAAGAAATAATCCTACTAACAACCAATGGGGGCCCAACATCTTGGGATAGCCCAATGAGAATAGATAGATCATGCAAATGGGGCCCAATGGTTAAGGTTAACCAACTTAGAGAATGATGAGAATGGGCCTAACAAGGCATAAGGGAAGGTCACAATGATGACATTTAATCATCATTGCCCATCAATGTAGACATTTAACCAACATTGCTCCCAAGAAGTGGCATAAATAGAGACAAACATATAGTGGGGCCCATAGCCTCACATAAGGGCGTCACATACAACATAATGGGCCTCACCAAATGGGGCACAAATACATCCCAATGGGCCTCACACAAGGGCCTCACATACATCTGTAACGTCCTGAATTTCGAAGGTCAAGCAAAGCTCTACTCCCGAGATCCAGCACATCACTTATGCAACATGGATAATGAGGTTTAGATTTCGTCCATATTAAAGAGTTAAACATGAGTGAGATTATACCAAAATAGTATATCATACTCCAGATATAATTAAATTGAGTAAGCGAAAGTCTAAAGTATAAGTATTTAAACAAGAAAGTGTTTCACAAACTTCGGAGTATGAGTATGTAACCGGGCTTAATATATACATGTATTATTTCAAAATAGACAAAATATCAAAATGTAAAGTGTCCAACTAATCCATATATCCCTGTAATCCCTTCAAATCAGCACGAGGTCTACATAGACCCGCCTAAGAGCTGAACGTAGGAGAATTCTTCCTTCTCATCTATGAAGTCCCACTCCGCTGCCTAGACTTCCTGATCACCTGCATCGACAACAGAGTCTGGTTGGTGTTTTAAAATACCGTCCTAAGGTGGGAGTGAGTGATCAACTCAATGGTACTATAAGGAAAAGGTTAACATGTTATCAAGTCAATCAAGCAGTAATGATAAAGCAATACAACAATCACTTCCTAGCTACTCTTATTAATGTAGGAATGATGTACAAGTAATGATGTATGACCTCGCACAAAGCTCCCTCACAAGCGACTCTGACAACCAATTTCGCATATGTAATACTCCCTAAAGTGCACCTTCCTCACCAAAAGCACATCCTACCTAATGCAATGCGATGCATGACCATGTTAGCCTAGTAATTAATTAAGTTTATTCATACAACAAGTTCAGGAAGCTAAGGTACCTCCCTTTATATCATTAACCCAAACCGAAGGATCCATCTAGGGTCGATAATCCTAGTTAACCACATACGATAGGCAAGTTATAGGGCATCACTCCTAATGAAAAGTAGTCGATAAGAAAATTCAAAGTTTATACTCGCGATCACTACGGGGAGGCTCGTCACCTCACCGTAAGCCGACAGCTCGAACACGGTGTCCCATACCACCATGCTCGGCTCACGAGTCTAGGTTGATCACTGGGTCACTACGGGAAGGCTCATCACCCCAGCGTAGGCCGACAGCTCGACCACGGTATCGCATACCACTATGCCCAGCTCATGAGTCTTAGCAGATCATGGTAACATGGTTGAAACGGGCTTTTACATAAGTAGTACGTTAGATTTAAGTAGTGATGTCCATACATGGTAAACACATAATAGGCCAATTGGTTCATTAGACAAGTTTGACTGGTACGAGTCACGCTGACTTAATTGACATGGAGCGCATAAGCACTCCTTGTGGCCTAACCATTGTCGACAGTCGTCGTGCAACTCAGATTCATAGAACGTATCTAATGTGGCGAGACTAGTTCAGCTGCTCAAACGAGGATTCTTACCGATTGCCTGGGCTACGTTGTAGCCCCAATCTTACTCAGATACAATAAGTGGACACATGTGATAATCATGTCAGCATTTTAACAAACAATCTAAATAAATTTCTCATTTGAGCATTTCATCAAACACATTGATCATATTACCTAAGACTTACATTTTATCCATAAATTGCATAGAGGAAAATAAGATTGCATGAGGGAAACTATATATATGAATAAGGTAATTGAGAATCCTATCTCAATACCCTTACTAAATACAATTCATCAACAATTTTCCATTCAGACAATTTATCAAACACTTAGACTACACATTACCGAATACATAGACTAGATTAGTTACGACGTATATTATGGCAATTCCTTACACGAAGAGGTCATCATGCATATGACAAACATGAATCCTAGATCAGTAATCATGGCAAGCACATATCATGTTTACATGTTCATTCAAACATTTCAACAAACACATAGGATGCATATTTCGTTCTATATAATTCATACATGTATATTAAATAAAAAAATGACGTAACTAAGATCATATGGCAGTAATCAAGTTAGACATAAATCATTAGCTGACATTGAAGGCATTGAAAACCATAACCCAAACGTTTATAGTCTACACCTTTCGTCAGAATACTCGATTCAGACTTGGTTCGAATTCTACATTCCCGAAAACAAAATGACAGGTACGTAAATCATGAAATAGGTTAGTTTGTCGATTACTCAATCCGGATCTTTACAACAATACTAGGTTAGGTTTTCTTACCCAAATCATAACTGAGTCAGAGTGTGTAGCGAAATAGGGTGGTGAATCAATACGTGGAGTAGTGAGAGAGAACCACTACAGCAATCTCCAAATATTTCTCTTCTCTCCTTAGTCTTTTCTCTTCTTTTCTCTCTTCTCTCCCCTAGGGTTTGGAGAAATTCGTATAAGAGAGGGATGGGGTGGTTTAAGGGCTATATATAGGCCCAGAAGTGATGTAAATGGCCCCAGGGCCATGGTATACTTAGTTTATATCCAAAGGGTGACTTTTTTTTACAAACAGGGCACATGGGGAGGCCCATTATTCACTTACATTGTAGGGTAAGTCCCTTGACAATAGATCTAGGCCAGGATGTGATTTCAGCACGATTGGATAGGCTGATCTACCGTGGAGGACCTGTGTCAGATCAACGGTCATACTTGCTCGATCAGGGCAATAAGTATACGGATATGTGCAGGGAAATTTTTCTTTCTCATGGGTGAGGTTTGGTCAAAAATTGACGGTCTAAAATCCTCAATTTCGTGCGTGATCGAATGGCCCAATTCACTTAAGTTTCAATACGTTTTCTGAAGATATTCGTGTTTCTCACACACTTTACTCAGGGCTCAAGTTGTGCGTTTCTAGACACTATTTGGGTTCGATTCCCTTAATGATTGTCAAACCCAGTAGGACGGATATAATCTTACAGTTTCACGGTCATTGGATTCTCGACGTTCGGTCCAGGTCCGATACGGGGTTTCAATGTACTCCCAAGAGCGATAGGCTCTTGGCATTTTTCCTAGGTCTTTATGTACTTTTGAGTCAGTGGTATTTATGGTTTTAAGTCCTCTCATTTGTGGAAATGGTGGCCCAAGCTTAATCCATCACTTATTCAGTTTAGTACTTAACTAAATCCTGCCTTAATTACGACAGGATACGGTCCTAAGGCATTTCTGGCTGAGGTGGTACTTGGGTCTTTGTACAGATTTTTCCGAGACGTTACAACATCTCAATGGGCCAGAACCCATGGGCCTCAAATACATCACGATGGGCCATAACCCATGGGCCTCAAATACATCACGATGGGCCGTATCACATGGGCTTCATATACATCATACTAGGCCTCACACAAAGGCCCATGAGCTAGGCATAAGGGATGGATAGTGTGAGTAACTCATACAACATAGTGGGCTCGATTGGGGCAGCCCATGGTTTAATAAAAATGGATGGGTAACATGTGTAATATATACACCAAGGTGAGCCTCACAGGTCAGCCCCTATGGTCCAGAAAATTAGGTAGACAGTGTGCCTATAACACACAATAAGGTGGGCCTGGTGGGGCAGCCCATATAGCCCAAGAAATAAATGGGCAGCATGAATATAGAATACACACATCATTGTGGGCCTGCAAGATGGGCCCTAGCTAAACGACAGGGTTGATATACACATCATGGTGGGCCTAATGCATCACCAAATGGACCTCATGTGGCAGCCCATGGTCCAGCAAATTTAGATGGGTAGCACGTAAATTCATCAAGGTGGCCCTGCACATGCCCGATGGGCCTCACCAAATGGATAGCCTAGATATACAACACATACATTTAGAGTGGGCCGTCTGCCCTGAACGGCAAGGATGAAACATGTACAACATGGTGGGCCCTACGATTAAGCAGCAGGTGGGCCCTGCGTTTACACAACAGGTGGACCCACCGTTCATGGTTGGCCGGTGTAGATATGCGACACATACATCAAAGATGGCCCCACCGTCTAGGGTTCTGGACGGTGTAGGAGTCACACATACATCATGGTGGGCTACGTCCTGAGATGGACGGTGGATGTACATACCTCATGGTGGACTCCACACGGATGGACGATGTAGTTAAAACCCATACGTTACGTGGGGTCTATAGAGATGAACGGTGTGAATATAAAATACATACATTAAGGTGGGCCCCATCCCCGCACGTGCAACACGTGTGGGGTTGGTCCCACACCCCTCAAATGAATGGACAACATGGATGTATAGATACACCATGGTGGGCTCTCACCTATCACCGTCCAAGAATGGATGGTGTGATATACAACGCATACATCTGGTGGGCCCCACCTCCACACGTGCAACACGTGGGGTGGCTCCCACAATAGACGAATGGTTGGGATATAACATATACCTCATGATTAGACCCAGAACTTGTTAACATCAATACAACAGCTATTTATGGTGATCCCCACCGTCCAAATGGACGGTGGGATAAAACACATAAATCACGGTGGTCCCACATGGTGGATGGCTTGGATTAATCACTTACATCATAGGTGGGGTCCACGACCACGTCTAGGTAGCTGGACGGCTTGGATTAAACAAATGGCCGGTGTGGGAATAACACAAACAGCAAGGTGGGACCATGTGGTGGCCCACTTGCTTGGATGAAGCTGATATTCATGTTTTGCCTCTCCAATAGCGTCTGTGGCTGGATGGAGAAGATACATCACATATATCATGGGTCCCATGTACACGTGGCCCACTGATGGACGGTGTAGATATAATCCATTCATCAAGGTGGGCCGCAACAGGGGAGAGAGAGAGAGAGAGAGAGAGAGAGAGAGGAGTGGAGGGGAGGGACTCCGCCACTATAAGACCTCCCTATACATGATACAATACATACATGAAATGGGTCCCACCGAATGTGGGCCCTCAAATCGTAAAAATCAATGATGGAAATCCCTTTCCCACCCACAAGATCAAGGTCTAGATGACCTTCTTACAATAAAAAAAATACACATCATGATGGGGTCCATGGAGAATGGCCCCATTATGGGATGAACATATGGATCATGGTGGGCCATCGGCCACACTTAGGGTCCAAAGTGAGATCCATACCATCAATCGGTAGGCCCCACTAGGCCCAACATCAAAATCACAAATCTAGTCTTATAAATACCCACCTATGGCCCTCTGCTTTAGCTCGTTGGACTCCTTAGCTCCTAGGTTATCTCTTTGATGGAGGATGATGAAGATTGAAGGGTTGGATGGTGAGATTTGGGGGTAGGAAAGTGGTCCTAACACTTAGCTTCTTTTCTCTCCCTAGGATTTAGATAGAGAAATGGCATGGGGTGGAGTGATGGATGGGAGAGAGGGATGGTGTTGTAAGAAGGATGGGATGAGAGGGGTGGGTGGTGTAAGGAAGAGTTGACTTTAAGGATGGCTTGTGTAAGAGAGGGACGGGTGTGATGGGTGGAGTGATGGGTTATGATTTGACTAGTACTTGATTGATTGATGTGATGTTTGCATAGTTATTCACTCGAAATTTGCAATGGACGTCGTTTCTTCGAAATAAACATGTGCCCACAACTATTAACCTGGGTATCGCATCAGTGCACAAGACACGACGTTGGAACCGCAGCAACAGCACTGTTGCTAGGGTACAAGTTTCGAATCAAGTCGACTCAAATCTTCGAGATGCGACTTAGGGTCATGCGCAAACGTTGTCTACGAGTCGTGAGTTACTAAAAATCGACAGAGAGGATTGTGGAAGTCTAAGGAACGGTACAGACTAGGATACATGCCTTATATGCATGCCTACATATACACAACATACCTTTGCATATCATCATTTGCATTACATCCTATCCACTTGGCTTTATGTAGCATTGCATATCACTATGTTTTAATTTGTGTACTCTGATATTTTGATTGCTAGTGCATGCTTGTACACTATGCACACACGAGTGTACTCACTAGGCTTTTTGGTTAAGCTTCCTATTTCCCATTTTTTAAGGACAAGAGTAGCTTGGAGGATTTAGTTCTTTGGATACATTTTGTCTAAGCTATATTTTGGCGATGCCTTGATTTTGTAAATTTTTTTAAAACATTGTACTTGTCTTATGAGTAAATATATAATGGAGACTGTTACTTAGTCTTGTGATTACGAATCATCATGCTCAGGTATTATTTTTTAAAAAAATCTGTTAAAAATCTTCCTTGTGATGCGTCGAACTCAGGACTTGGTTTAAGGAAGTCGAGTGTCAAATTCGGGGCATCACAGAAGCTGTCTCCGTCCCTGGATTTGGGACGTGACAGAAGATGGTATCAGAGCATGAGATTTGGCATCACTTATGAGCGAAGTCAGCAGTTAGAAAACATAGAAGAACTTAAACTAGGTCGCCCACAACGATTGACCGAGGAGCTAGATGCTATTAGTACCCCTGATTTGTATGAATCTAGAGACATGAATCTAGGATTCTCAGTATGAGAACTAAGTCGAAATAAGATTCCTAAGTTGAGAACCTAGACACTATACTTAGCACCCAGGCATAAGGTAGATAGCCGCGAGCAATACCCTTTAGTGCTTGATGGATGATTGTTTGGTATATATGGTGATATATATGGCTTTCCATGTTATGAGTTTTATAATGTATTTGTGACTAGAAATTTCGAGAATGAAATTTTTATTAGGAGGGTAGATTGTAAGACCCCGTCCATTTCGTACCATTTTCTATGCCTATGTGCACGATGATCGACGCACTCGGCCAAACCTAAACTAGTCGTGCATAGTGTACACCCGACTAATCAGAACCCTACGACCTCGAAACCTATTTCATATCAACTGCCCCATCGCCGCGATCGCGAAGGTACCACCCGTGCATCTGTACGATGCTCCATTAGTGAGATACGCCACGAAGAATCGTTAGTGTATCATGTGCACATGATGCCATATATTCCATTCCACACATGCCATGCACACATGCACCATTCCACACATGGTGAGAGAATCTGTACCCATGTGTGTGATGTCTCCCTCCCATACCATCCCTCCCTCATGTGCACCCCAAAGTCAACTCTTCTCCATACCATATCCTATGCATGACCTCATCACACCATAACATCCCATGCCCCTTTATTCCACCATTAATTTCTAATCATACACAAATTTCCATAATCCTATCCTAAGCTAACATTAATCACATTAGCCTAACCTTACCACATTTTTATCCATTTCTCTACATATACTCCTCCATCCCTTAACATTTTCACCATTTCCTACATAAGAGGAGAGAGAGAGAGAGAGAGAGAGAGAGGAGTGATCTTGGTGGGCCATTAATCCCATCCCTTCCATCTATCTCAACCATCCATTTCATCAATTACATCCCTTCCATCCATCTCAACCATTCATCTAATCCATCAAGGTGAGTACACCCCCTCCACTCTTATGGTTTGTCTTCTTTCTTGATTATTTGGATGATTAATAGTGGTGATGATATGATGATATCAATGTGATTAATGGTGTGGATGTATAGGAGAACACATATAAAAAGATGATTAATAGTGGTGATGATATGATGATAATGATATGATCAATGGTGTGGATGCATAGGAAAATACATTAATAATAATAATAATAGTAGTAGTAGTACTTTGTTATAGACTTAATGTGGGACCCATTGATAGTGGGTCCCACCAGAATATTTGTATGCCATCAAAACTGTCCAAATGTGGCCCATTGGGCTGGCCACACACACACATACGCACACGTGCACACACACCACATAAAATAATATATATATATATATATATATATAGAGAGAGAGAGAGAGAGAGTGGATGTTGCTGCCAACTGCGTTTAAGTGAAAGGGAGGGGCTGTGGGACCACAACAACCCCCCCCCCCCCCCAAATGATGTATGTATTTAATCCATGCCCTCCATCTAATTTTCCAGCTTATTTCAGGCCTTGAGCCAAAAAATGAAGCCAATCCGAATCTCTGATGGGCCACACTATAGAAAATAATGGTAGCCAATGATGTTTACTGTTAAAATCTATTAGGGCCTGCTGTAATGTTTTTGTATGTTAAAATATATTGAATATTGGACTCATTGGGCTTGCCATGTGCTAGGGAACCCAACAGATGGAGTGGATCATCCTGATGTGGGCCCCACCTATGAAAAACTACTAAAAAATAATTTATTTATTTATTTTGCATAAGGCATGCTGGACGTTGTTGCTGTCAGTGTCCTACTGCTTGGAATGTAGCCAGGGACGGTGGGCCCCACCACAGGTCCCACCATGATGTATGTTAAACATCTACACCATGCATTTGATGGGTCCCCTTTAAAGAATGGGTCGCCCCAAAAGTCACCCGTACACAGAACTCAGGTGGCCCACACAATCTAAAATCATGTGAAGACATTGCTATAACATATAAAAGCACATGTTGGGGCCTACCTAAAATTTGGTTGCATCTGAAACTTGGAATGGCCCCTCAACCAAGTGGGACCACATAATGGATGGGTTGGATTCACGAATTACATCTCGATGGCCCAATAAATGATTATGAATGTTTCAATGGAGGACAAGCCTCTCAACTTTTGTGTGAGGTGTGGCACACATGTGCCATAGATTGACTTGATTTTAAGCCCTAGGCCCACCATGGATTGGTGCATCTGACTGGTGGTATTGAGGGTCGTGGGCCCCACACAACTCGATCTCATGGGAGGTCCCCATGGGCTCCACCATTATATATATGTTTTATCCTAACCGTTCATCCATCGTGACAACTCATTTCATGTCAAGGCACCAAAAATCAAATTTAGAAAACCTCAGGTGGGCCAAAATCTATTGGAACCATGGGATTAACCTCCTAGAGGTTAAGAGATCTCTTGTGAGCCCATTATGATGTCTCTGGGAGATCCGAACCATCCAAATTACAGGCTTTAGTGGTATGTATGGACGCACAACCTCATGCATACATCTATTCCCAAGCAATGTGCTGAAGCATGTTGTCTGGAGACCGTTGATCCCCACGCTGTATGCACTTTGTATTTTTCCCATTTAGACGGATCAGGTGGGTCACAATCTCGAGTGGGCCACAATCTCTGATAGGTCTCTCAACAATGAGACAAATTCAAACTTTAACTCGCCCACGCCACATAAAGTAGCCTTGTTTAAATGACCACTATTGAAAATCCTTCTCAGCTATGATGTTTGATTTCCATCCTTGACTGTCTATTCATCGGGCCCATTGTGGACCCCACCTAAAGGTAAAGTAGAGTCCAAAATGCGTTAGGCCACAACATGGGAAAATGCTCCCACCATGGAACACTCTGGGGCCACTGAACTATTTTCATAATTGACATCTAACTGGATGGGTGGGCCCCACCTCAATGTATATGTTGTTCATCCATTGGAGGACCTTGCCAAGATATAAGTATTTTGTCCACGCCAACCATTGGTGAACTACCATCTACATTTTTGCCATCATCCATTGTATCAGCCATGTTAGGACCATGCCTAATTGGATTAAGGTTTGGTTCATTTTGAGTTGTGGGTTGGGCCAAATGTTAGGCCCACCTTATGGACCATATTGGGCCTACTTGTAGACCCCACTAGCGTGTTCACAAGGGCATTGGGTTTATAAGCCCACAAGCTATAAGGCCCACTATAAGTGCATGCCTTTTGAAGCCATTAGTGGTAGTCTTACATGGGCAAACGAATGAACTCTTTTATCAAATGTTTATAATTTCAGATGACATGTGTACGATCATATGAACTATGATTAGGTGTTTTACATCCCTGTAAGTGCTATGTTCTCTAGCTCCTATGATTGTCAAATTTAGTAGTGCCAAAACCTCTTGGAATTTGTATCTTGTTTAGTTCATCTTCGAGTTCAAGATGATCTATTACAAGGTGCTTTATTTCAAGATTCAAGCATCACAAGTATAAGAATTCAAGTACAACATCAACTGATAATTCATGTTTTCAAAGCTTCATCTAAGTCAAGACAATAGTCATTACTTTGGTACTCAAAGCTCAAGGTGAAATACAACTCAAGTACCTCAAGCTCAAGCTTCAAGATATTTCAAGTTCAAGGTTCAAAAGGTTACAAATTCAAGCTTCAAAGTACTTCAAGTTGAAGCTTCAAAATGTTTCAAATTCAAGCTTCATGTTCGTCAAGATAACAAGCTTCATGTTTGTCAAGATCAACAATCAACCGAAGCAAAAGATGTTTCAATATTCAAACATCGCTTATAAGGTATGAAAGACCCTAGGTTGACCATAGATTAGGTCATTGTTGATTGCATACTTTAATTGGGTCACTTTATAAGTGTATAAGCTTTTTCTCGACTAGTTCTAGTACTGGCTCGACCAGTCCACGAAATGCCTTAACCAGTCCAAGGTTTGTTACTAATTTTTAATTTTTTTTGTTATAGCCTCAACTAGTCCCAGAGACTGCTTGACCAGTCGAGTGAACAGTGCTCGACCAGTTGAGAAGGCTCGATTCAAAGTCCAGCAACCAAATTAGGTCCCACACGACCTGTAACGCCCTGAAATTCGGGGGTCGAGCATAACTCAGCTCCCGAGTTCCAAGACATCACTTATGCAACATATTTAATGATGGATGTATGTTGTCTGTATTAGTGCATAAAACATGGAATAGATTAAGCCAAAGTGCAGCCATAATTCAGGGATAAGTGAAGAAAGCAAGCGGAAGACTTAAAGAAATATATGTGTACATGTGCAAATCCCAGAAATACATACACATACCAAGTCGTAATGTAAGTGTTGCTATCAAAATTACAAGTATCAAATTACATCTTTTAATTTTCAAAAGAAATTCCAGCATCCCGCGCATCAGAACAAGGCTCACTAGAACCCGTCTGAAAACTGCATAAAGGAGAAAGCAGCCTCATCATCATCCATCTCCCGATCTGCCTCAGAAGTTGCATCAACATCTGCAACATCAGCATCTAAGACAGACTGGTGGGTGTTTAACACTGCCCCAAAACGTGGGAGTGAGTGATCAACTTAGTGGAACAATAAAGCAAAGGTTAACATATTATCAGTTCAATTAAGCAGTAATGATAAAGCAGAACAATTAAACATGTCTTAAGTACTCTTGTTAATGCAAGGATGTATGCGGAATGATGCGTGCCCTCACGCATACACCCTCAACATCTTCATCTTACGTTACGCATGACATTGCCTCAAAGTGCGCCACGTCTACAAAGCACATGCAAATGCGGTGCATGAACATGATTACCAAGTTGTTATTAGTCCTTTTCATAAAGCAGGATTGGGAAGCTAAGGTACCTTCCTCATATCACCATCCAAACAGTGATCCATTCTAGGGTCGTCAGTCCTAGACATCTCATACGATCATATGGTTTCAGGTCATTGCAAAGGGCTCATCACCAATCAATGCATGCCTATCATACCTTCGTCACCACAATAAGGCTCGTCACCTCAATGCGGTAACCAGGCATGCTCGAGGTCACTACAAAGGGCTCGTCACCAATCAATGTAGGCTGACAGCACGAATATAGTATCCCATATCACCATAATCGGCTCACGAGTTTAGTTGCTCACTAGTCACTACGGGGAGGCTCGTCATCCCAGCGTAGGCCGACAGCTCGACCACGGTGTCCCATACCACCATGTCCGGCTCATGAGTCTTAGCGGATCAAGGTACCATGGTTAATAGGATTCTATTGGTAAGTTCAGTACCCTACATTCATACAGTAGCGTCCATACATGGTGAACATACATCGGACAATCGGGCTACTTGACGAACTCGACTAGCACAAGCGCACGTTGAGTTGAACGACATAGAGTACGCAAACACTCCTCGTGGCCAAACCACTGTCGACAACTCTAATACGACTCGGGTTCGTCTAATTACGTCCTACGTGGCGAAAGCAATCTCAACCACGAACTTAAGGCCAATTACCGATTTTCTGGACTATTCATAGTCCCAAACACATTACACTACCACAGATATTTGTATTGAATGTAGAACAGTAATGGAACAACAACTTCAACCATGTAGCATGTGAGTACTTGAAGAATATCAACTTAACATGAATGTAAGCATAAGTAATGCTTGAACTTAAACAACAAGGAATGTAACTTGCATGAAGGAAATCGTACACACTAGTGGGAGAGTTGAGAATCGCATCTCAACGCCCAAACTAGGTTGATATATCACACTTTAGATATTTCAGGCATTTCTACAAACACTTAGAATACCTAGCTCAACATACATGACGTATGTCAAAATACACACATTTGGACAATTCCTTTTGCCAAGGAGTTGTCGCACATACCATTGGCATAAGTACATGACAAATAATCATGGCAAACATAGGTTCATATTTTATACGCATACGGTACTTTATACATATACACAGAATACTCAAATCTCAATATAACACATGCATATCAGGAATACAAAATAAACATATCATTTGGCATGTGAAATCTCATCCATAACAAGAATAAACCATTCACTAGCATTGAAAGCCTTGAAAACCATAACCTATACGATTAAAGTCCGCACCTTAATCCAGAAAAGAACACCGAACTGATTTCAGACGATGTGTCTTCGTCAACGGCGACAGGATAACCTAAGACAATAATAGAAATGAGCTACAACAACACAAAGACTATACTAAGCTCCAACACAGATTAGGGTTAGGTTAACTTACCCAAAGATGAACTCAGAATCGCCGGAATAACGATTCAAAAGTGAAGTTTCAAGGATGAAGAAGAACAGGAAAGAATCTAAGATGATTCACCAACTTCTCTCTCACTTTCTCTCTTTTCCACTCTCTTTCTTAGCTAGGGTTAGGAAATTCGTATGGAAAAGAGAGCTAGGGTTTTAAGGTCTATAAATAGGCCTAACATTGATGAAAATAACCCCAAGGCCAAGGTATACTTAGGGTATAACTAAAACCGGCCTCTCACGATCCAACGAAGCACTTCTGGTGGGCCTATTACCACGAAAGGTCGGACTTAAGCTCACTGACCATGGATCTAGGTCAAGCTGAGTTTTCGTACCGACCGGATCTTCAGATCAGCCGTGGCGGACCACACTCAATTCAATGGTCACAGAATCTCGATCAGGTCTGCAAGCACAAGGACATGCTTGGGCCACCTTCCCTGATCAGAGGGTGAAATTGGGTCAGAATCCAACAGTCAGATTGCTTAAAATCGTCGCGCAAGCGACACGACTTAGATTTCATAAAATCTTATTAAATTTCCAACCGTTCTCACACTCTTCACTCCAGACTCGATCAAATCAACCCAGAACATCATCTGGACTTGATTTTTGAGGTGATGACCAAGTTCAACATGATGACCGCAACAGCTTAAGATCATCGCTATCGGACTTACGACGTACGGTCCTGATCCGATCCAGATCTTTCAAAAATTTCTAAGAACAACTGGATTTAGCAATGAATCCCAGATTTCAGAGTAACATAGCGCTAACTAATCTACAGGTTTTGAGTCATGCAGATACAATTTAAAGTGATTGATACAAATTTCACAAGCAATCGAGTATAGCGCTAATTACCCCAAAAAGCTACTAAGGAAAGATTAGCACAAAAATTTCAGGGTCATTACACGACCAGTCGTAAATAAGACTCGACCAATCGTGAAGGCCACTCGACCGGTCAAGCAGGTCCTTCGACCAGTCATGGAACGGTCTGATCTTATCGCGCCCAAAATTTCAAATGTTTGTTGGTCCTTCAACCAGTCGAGCTGACCTCTGGGTCAGTTGAGTGAGCAGTCTCTGCACTTATAAATAGAGCACGATTTTCAGAGTTTGGTATCCAATTCAAGCAAAATCATGACACTAATCTGAGAGATAAGTCAGTGATATTCTTAAGCTATTTAGTGCTCATTTTATATTCTCTTTAATTAGCTTTTTACATTTAATTTTGTATTCTACATTCCAAGCTTATTTGAAGAAGGGATTGAAATTTTTCCATTACTTGGAATCAAAATCAAATCAAGCTAGCCCAAGGTGATTTAATTTAAAATCCATTTAGAACTTAGAACCATTTCACAAGTGAGTGTGAACATTGAACTTCTACTCCGAATTGGTTCTACCGGGCTACAACAAAAGAGAATATCCAGATAAGTATTTTACTATTTTGTAAATATATTCTTTTGGTTTATTTGAGATTGTGCTAGAAAAATCTTTCTTTTGGTTTGTCTAAGGTGATCTAGAAAACTCAGAGTGTGGGGTTTTTGAATTATGTAAGCCTACTTGAAAGACACAATTGTGAGGGTTTTAGGTGAACCTTGAAAAACTTATTTCATAGTGAACGCTAATATCCACTGTGTGAGGATATTGGGAGTGGAGTAGTTGTGTGGTTGTTTTTCTAAACAGTTGGTGTACACACAAGCGAACCACTATAAATTCTAGTCTTGTGGTGATTATTTGATTGATTGATTATTTCATTGTGTGGATGTTGTAATTTCCCTTTATGCATTTGTGGAGAATGTTGTAATCCTTTTTATGCAAGTGTGGGAATGTTGTAATAGCTTAGTTTCTTTCTTTGTTATTTTATTCTTTATTCCTCTGTATCGGTTTGAGATTTTGATACACAGACCGTTCTAGGAATCAGGTTGTCCTACCATAAGCCATTGGTTTTTGGTGTAAGGTTGTCCTTAGAACAACATGTGTATCAACCTCTTAATACTTGTACATTTGAGGTGTTATTCATTTCTGCTTTATGGGATTGTTTAAGTTCTATCTTTATTTATATTTGTTTAAATTCTGCATTTAATTTTTAATTTGGCATAGTCTTATTTACCCCCCCTCTGGGACTCTTAGCTCGGCCTTTTTAGTCCCCCAATCTTGTGAAGTATGAGGCCCACTTATCATGTGTTATTGTGAATCATGCAGCCTCTTACCTATAAAGCCTTAGATCATGAATGGCCACTTAATCATGTGGCGTAATTGTAATCATTTGACCATAAGTGCTCATGAGGCTACCTAACTATATAAAATCAAGTGGAATGATGGTCATCCAACAGTGTGACCTTGTGCTTAAGGGCATAGGTGTGGCCACATGAATTATGTACAATTGGATCATAAATTTGAATCTCCTAGTCTTAAGGGTTGTTATGTCAGGTTAGATGTCACAACTGGATAATGGAGTGGCCCTCAATTCGGTGTCATGTGACATAAATACAACCCTTACATTATGCTCATAGGTGAGGCAGATGTGGCAACCACTAAACTATATCTGATGTGATGGAAGTTAGTTCTTGGCCTCTCGATCATGTGACACCGAATCTGAGTCATTATCCGTATGAAGTATTGGGTGATCATAGTTTAAGAGTTAGAATAACGTAGTGTAACTGGATATGGTGGGTATACTTGTGATTGTGCCTTGGATGCTTTGAGATGTGGTCACTAAACCATAATACTAATTGTATGTCTACTCAACCAAGTGAAGTTATGACATCGACAACCTGACCATGTAGGAGCTTAATAAAGTGGTTTCCCATAGATGTATAAGTTATGGTGTAGTAAAAATAAGTAACCATGTGACCTTAAATCCTTTATTATGGCAAGTAGAGCGGCATTGTGCGTCCATTCAACCATATGAACTTATGATAATTGAGTGTCCATGGGACTACGTAGACTCATGATAATTGTGTGGTCACTTTGACTTGTGAACTATACTAATTATGTGGCCCTTATGCGTGTGAACTTGAGACATGTTGGGTTGATTGATTAGACCTAACTTGTTGATGGCATGAGACTACTTTGTGGACCGTAATGATGTGCTCTCTATGGAATTAGAATGGTGGGCTCGCCAATCTTGAGACTCACCTTTAAGCAAATACCTTGTGGGTCCATTAGTGGCAATAGTATTGGGCCTATGTTTGGGCCTCTTGGTAAGTGCGTGAGACACTCCATGTGATGTGTGTATGCCAAGTTGCATTTGGACCTTGTGAATGAATTACAGTTAAAGTCTACTGAGAGTGGAGATCAAATGGGTCACCCAACAAGTCAAAAGGTTAGGATGTAGTGACCCACTAATTGGCCCATTCGAGTGTGGCAATGAATTGGACCTTAGTCCACTTTAGACGATAGCTAGACATGTTGAGGTGTTGGATTATAACTGAACTATACATGTGGTGATGACACGTGTGCAGTGATTGTGTGATGTGGTACGTGTAGTGATGATGATGAATATGTGTGGTTAGACGTGATGATTGTATTTGTATGGTAATGCTAATTTATGCTCACATGCTTGTATGGTGATCAATTGGACCTAAGGACTAGGGGACTATTGTATGTATTACCTCGAGTCATAGATAGTGCACCTAGCGCCATATAATGACGTGACACTTATGCACCCACTTCCTATGGAACTGATGAGGTGAACCACTTAACTCTTAACTGTGAGTGAGTATGTTGGTGATGCAAACTAGCTTTCGAAAAGCTATGGATCTTTATATGTTGATTTGATACATGTTATGGTATGTGCTCATTCCTTGCACATGTTTGATATACAGTCTATTGTGGTGACACTATATGAGGTTTCAGCCATGTGATTGGTGTCGAGTGATGGATTGATCCTAATTGTGCTATTGTGTGGTTGGTGCACACTTGTGATGTGGAAGTGTGGACACTCGCATAGCCTCATGATCATGAGGGAGAGTGCACATTATACTACTATTTTACCATGTTGGTACCATGATCATTTTTTATTGGTCTGATGATATTTGTGCATATTGCATTTGCACGCATGCATACATGTACATGCACCATGGATGAGTAGTGCATGATGTGCATAATTGATAATGCAGAGATCATATGCATGTGGCAGAGGATGTTGGTGCGGGATGCACATGATGGAGTATGTGCAGATGTTATCTGGTCCGAGAGACCGTGGGCACAGTCCTTAGGTTGAAGTCCCTAAGAGAATATATCAGGCATAATCTCTGGGTTGAAGTCCCTAAGAGAATATATCGGGCACAGTCCCTGGGTTGAAGTCCCTAAAGCTCACTTGATGCTACATTGTAATTTTTGTTTATGTCGATGTTGACATTATATGTATATCCTTTCACGATGAGTATTGATTGCAGATTGGATGTGATTGGCAAAGGAGCCCGATTGGTATTAGGGTTGCCTTGTATGCATATGTGGCTTACATGCATAGCATTGCTTAAGTGCAATTGTAGTTCTCGTGGATTATCATTGCATAGCATCCTTATGAGATGGATTGAACACCACAGCACACCATGGTTATATTGATGAGACCACCACAACAACATTGTGGTTGGTATTTGTGGACACCGAAAATTTGGATTTCTTATACTGAGTCCCAAATCCCAAGGTGAAATTTCACTATTAGAAAATAGGGCAACGCCAATGGTTAAAAACCGTTAGCAATGACCTTCCTCGACGGATTGTAGCCGTCGCAAGGTCCGTCGACAAAGAGTGAGCAACGCCGACGGCTAAAATCCGTCGGAATTTTCGACGGTAGGGCAACGGCCAAAACCGTAGGCGTTTTCGACGGTTTTTAGCCGTCAGCGATTCTCATAAATTAAAAAAAATAAATTGAAATATCTAATATATCATCCATTGAATTTGGATGATATATTTCTTGCATTTTCTATTGTGTGGACTTACCTTCTCAAATAGGTTGGTTCGTTCAGGGCTTTGGAAAAATAGGTATATCTAGAAATGGATGTGCGCGTGGATCAACGCACATCCATTTTTAGAAATACACATTTCTTAAAAAGTGCTGAATGGACCAACTTATTTGAGAAGGCAAGTCTACACAATAAAAAAGCATATGCATGGCATACCAAAAACTTTTAAAGGCAACAAGAAGCAAAAAACTAGCATGGCATACCAAAAACAACTTACATCTCTTTCGGCTTGTGAGAAGAACATGAAAGAAGATGTAGCTCTCTTTCGTGCATTAGGATCCTTTTTCTTCTTTAGTTCTCTTCTTTGAACCATCTTCATCTCCATCTTTGGATTTCCTCTTAGAAGAAGACACCTTAGGAGTAGCTGCTTTCATTTATAAGAGCCTGAAAGTACTTGGGCCATATCCACGATTCATTTCTCCTCCCAAGGAGCAAGCACCATAACAGGCAAGAAAGAGCTACACTGTTGTAACTGTGAACATATTCAATTAGAAATTTATAAAAAAAAATTTAAAAAAAAAAAAAAAAAAACAATTGCAAAAGTTAAAAGAATCATGGGAAGATCATATAAATTATAAAAAAATCTAATAAGAAATTAGTGGTAGCCTTGGAAATATATTAATTGCAAATCAATAAATCAAGATGATACTTAAAGGTTCCAAATCACATAAAATATTTCAAAAATTATTAAAAAAATATGACTTCCCAGCCAATACGACCAACAAATATCTTATAGCCCAGAATATCAACTTCTGCATTTTCTTAGAAAAAATGAGCATAACACCCAGATCCATAACTCATGTGGTAGACTGAGTGAAAGATACCTCATTTCAACACTAAGGTCTTGGTATCGATTCCCAAGTGGGGGTGGCTAACAGTGAAGTGTGAACTGACAGTGGGTATACTAACAAGCTAACAAAAAAAAAGAGCATAGACAAAATTGAAGAGCAAGTAAAAAAAAATAAAAATAAAATAAGAAATAAGAAATACATAAGAAAAAAATGGTTGCCCATGACATTCTCAAAGAACAAAGAGAAACTACTTACCACAACAGAACAAACCCATACTCAATAATAGTAAGTCCAAGGATCTTTCAAAACATGTTTGTATTGTCTTGGAATATGGGTTTCCAATCAATTTGGCTGGAACTTAGCATGTAAAATTTGTATCCAGTCTAAGATGAAAAAGTATGCTCTAAATGATAGATGAATCATGTTTAGAGCCTAGTGTAGATAATGTATGGCAAAGCACCCTCAATCTCTTTATCCAAAAGCCATGGTTTGAAGGTATTGGCTAAATCTTTGACCCTGCACATACGCTGTAATTGAAAATGATCCACCACACTCAAAGCCACAATTTTAATGAACCTGCATAGCTCATGATCATACTACATCCAAATCACCCGCTGTAGATCGACTTTGGTCAGCTAATGTAGATCTTGTCTAACAAATCACCTCAATCCATTGAGCCAAAATCCATTTATCTATAATCTTAGTATAAAGAGTATAGAAGCTAACTACCCTTTATTAGGATTAATCTAGGAGCAGTTATAAACTTGCATAGTTCCTGTAAAAGACTCTAAAAATACTAACATGGCAAACCTTCTCTAAGTGAAACATGTGCATAATATGTGGAAAAACTATCGGGCTATCCCTACTTGTCAAATCTCAGTCAAAGCATGTGTAGCTGAGCTGGGATGAACTGTTGAGCCTCTTGGAAGACCCAAAATAAGCGGAACAAAAAGGTAAAACTAAAAAGAGTGATCATAGGGAAAGCATGATGCACATTGATTTTCAGTTACGAATTTGAGTTTATTAGTAGAAAGAAAAGGAAAGAGGAAAAAGAAAAGAAAAAGCATCCAATGAAATGAGCAGTACCTGCAACTTGATCCTCGTAAGCAACAAGCAGGTCAAGTGTTGCTCTAAACACACGTTCCAGTGCTTCTCTGGGTAACTGGTCCGCATAAAGTGCAAGAAGTGAAGTCAATCCCAACAAGCAAACTTTCTTATCATGTTCCCTGCAATCACCATAGGACTATTGAAGCCACAGGAAAAGTTTTACAACATGAGGAAAACAATCTGAGAAGCAGAAGTCACCTTCTAAAATTAGCATGCAAACCACTTTTTTTAACTTGTTGTAGCATCTAAAACCAGAGATTAAAAACTTCTGCTGCCACCTCAAGCTTTTACAATATGCCAAGTGTCATTGTTACATTGTAGTAAAGAGCATCAGCAATCTACAATAAGTTTGAAAGACTTATAACTTAATGTGCCTTGTTCATCTACAATTTCAACCAACACTAAATTGAATTGTCTTTAGTAAACAAAGATAAGCCAAAATATCCCAAGACATGCTAGAATATGTTGAAATTGAAACACATTGATATAAGGTACTTGAATTCAATCAAGACAATGCAACAACTGTGAAATCTCTAGTTCCCTAGAGTGAGATGCGTCTCACTGGAGAAACACCGATGATTTCTATAATAATAATAAATATAAAATGGTCATTGAACATAAGAAACTTGTCAGGCAAACATGTTGACATGGAAGGGGACTAGATGGATTTTCCTTTTTATTAAAGTGATTTAACAAAAATAATATTGTTCAACAAAACTATAAATTAATAGAATAGATCAAATGGTTGTAGTAAAAATCATAAAACTAACAATTAAAAGGCCAGATCCAGTACAAAGCTGTTTTGTCCCACAAACACGCATGTGCGTGCACACACACTCATAAAAAAAATTTTAAAAAAAATCCTTCCATCTCCCAGTTACTTGGGCATAACATCAATTGAGAAGAGCCAAATCCAATATCAAGGTTCCAGGTAGAAATCTACCTGTAGGGGGCCCACCATTTTTAATGGCATTCAATTTGCCCATCATGTGCATCCAGATTTGCTTCTTAGCGCTAAAAAATCAGGCCAGTCCAAAATTTAGGTGGAGCACAACACAACAAACAGTTGGGATGAGTATACCCACCTTTAAGCTAAAAGTACAAAAGGACTTGTGGGGCCCACCATGATGTTTTAATGACATCCAATTCGCTTCATGTATGTTCCCTATTTTTCTTCTTAGCACCCAACATCAGTTGCTGCGTCGGATGATGATTAAAAGCTCCCGATGAAACTAAATCTATGAACATAACAGTAAAATGCAAGCGGTCTTTCAACTCTATGGAGTCCATCTTCAATCAATGCCACATCCAATATCAGTAACATTTAGGGTGATTAGGAAAACATAATTCAACATGCTACTAAGAACAATAACTCCAAAAAGATTAAGCCCTCCCAATCCTATAACCATTGCCTTCTCTAATGTTCCTGCTTTGCTGAAACATAGCAAACTTCACATCAGAAACCACAATAATGAATCAACAGCCGACAATTATTGTTATCAAAGCTTGGCATGCCACATGATTGCATGTGCCAACCTAAGACTTATGTTGGACATCCAAGCCAGGCATCATGGAGTTAGGTGATCTGTCCCAAAGAAGAGGACAGTCAGCTCATCAAGTGGGCTGTCAGAAAGCTGTTAATGGTTTTAGAAGAATGACAACAGTCCATACTCATTGTAACTCATACAACATGTGGCCTGCTACCTGCCTGATAAGAGGAGCTGCCTGATTTTAAGCCAGGTCATATACACAGTGGGGCACACCTGATGCACAAGTCAGATGTCATGCACATACACATCTAACCACAGATAGAGGTGAACATAAAGAGGTGTGTGTGGACTTTGCCAAGCTACATGATAACATCCCAGGGAAAAAAAACTCACTCCAACCAATTACAGACCAAGTTTTATGCTAATAGCAGAAAACTGTAACATTTAGAAAGTATCTGGTCATGCTAACATAAGTCACTGCCAATAGAAAACAACAATTAAATACCTGAGTCGTATGAAACGCAACAATCAAATCATTACTGATTAAATACCAGGTTGAGAACACTCATACCAAATCCATCATTCAAATCATTTTCAAAAATTAAATACAAAAACCATTCACCCTAACAGATTATGCGGAAAACAACATTACATTATAAACCCACTACCAAACCCATGATTTAAATCAGACCCATCAATCAAATTCCACAAAAAAATCAAACAACCTCTTGAAAAAGAAGACAACCACAATGAAATATTGAAAACCCAAATCAAAATCCATTGTTGTATATCACCTCCAACACTCAAAACTTACAAAATTTCACACGTACATACATACAAATTCATATGTACATATAAACACATAAATTAAAACCCACAACTATTATAACAATCCCTTCACTCACATTAGTTGTTGGAACTACTACTACTTCACTTTTTTGGCAAAGCACTCTATTGGGTTTGGAGAAAAGTAAAAAAAGAGATTTTTTTTTATTTTATTTTATTTTTTTAAAAAGAAGAAGAAGAAGAGAAAAACATGAGGAAAGAACTTTATTTGACGTCAAACGGATAGGAAAAATTGTATGACACCAAACTGAATTTAAGATGAGAGCACAAGTACCACCTTTATGATATCAGTCTGTCCTCCAGTGGCTATATAAAAGAAGTCCAAACTCAAGACTTTAACCTAAAGAAGGGCTTGTTGAACTTCAACATTAACATCTCTCTCTTTTTTTTCTTTTTCCCCCCTTTTTTCCCTCAATGGATCAATTGTTAATGATCAAAAGATTAAAATGAATAGGCATTTGGGAGCAGAAAATTACTTGCTTGACAAGGACAACACGCTGGTCATGAAGTTTCTCAATGATCATGTCGCAGAGAGTAGTCTTCCCTGATGCTGCACCACCAGCAACTCCTGTGCAAAATGCACCAAATGGTGTGAATTTTCCTGACACTGCACCACCAAAAGTTCTCAGGATACTGGTGGTGAATGATTGATTACAACTCACAAGTATGTCAAATTGTTGCCTCAACAATATTCACAGATTAGACCTGTGGCCCAATGGTACTAGTCGCTTAATCCTAATATCTAGGTCTAGAGTTCAGACCATGATAGATCTACATCAGTGTTTAAATATCAAATAGCATGTGGCGTAGTGTTCACCTATCTGAAGAAGAATAGCTACTTTATACGTCTGTAACTCCTTGTGGAGATCCCATTAAGGCACGTTGTTTGTATTGCTCCAACGTAAACTGAGGACAAAAACAAGATTACCATTAGGCACCACAACAACAATATCCTTCTTAGCATGGCTTCACATGCCGACATCTAAAAGTAGCTCTAATGCTCTGGATACAAATGAGACAAATCCTTATCAACCATCTTCTCTAGCTCAGTATTGTAGAAGAAGCGGCCCCACATGTTATTTTCACAGGTAATGAATGAGCTAACAATGAACACAAAAAATTATAGAGAAAGTGTGAGAGAATTTTGGTATAGAGGCAAATAAAAATCCAAACATATGAGAGAAATTTGGTATGAAGGCAAACAAAAATCCAAACCCATTATCAATTTCATATGAAAGTATGAAGACAGAAATTAAAATTACCTGGATTTTGAGATAATGGATTGTCCATGATAGGATCAGGAGATTTATCTCTATCCTTTGAAAAATGTGTATAGATTAGAAGGTGTCTTTTCAATCCAGCATATCTGCAAAGAATGTGACTTACCTTCAATCAGTTCATCACTGATAAATTACAGACATGTCCACCATGAAGCCTAATGATCCATACCTCCTCTAGTTGTCATTAATTAAACCAGCACAAAAGAAAAACACATTCGCAGAACCTCAACCAAAATTCATCAATCGCAAAGAGAAACATGGAACTTTATACCCACCAATACCTGCCAAAGAGAAGATTGTTCATGAGCCCATGGTATAGATTACAAAAATAGAACATAACATCTTCCTCCTAATAACTAATGAAAGCTAAGATGAAGATAGCAGAAAGTCTAGAGACATGGAAATTTTCAAATTTATAAATGCCTCTAATGAATTCAAATGGCATATCGTGATAAAATTAAGGAAAAGACTATCTAAAACTAAAGAATTGGATGTGTGATAGTAGAAGAGAACTCCCTTAAAAAGAGAGGAGGTGAGAAAACAGAGAACTCCCTAAAAGTTACTTATATAGAGCCACTGGTATGTCAAAGCCATAAAAGAATACGAAAATTTTTAATCTAACTATTGTTTTGACAGGAACAACAAACGAAGCATGTGTAATAAACTCATGTCATAGTTGTCTTCAACATTAAATAGAACATGTAGTGATCAATTACCTGTCTTGTGTCAACTATATCTCATATTAAGTCAGCCCCATGTCTGGCTAAAGATCCACTAGAGAGAGAAGCATACTAGATTAGCTCAACCAATAGCTATTAAGAACAAAAATGAATCTCTAAAAATATTAAGTTAGCTCCATGTCTGGCTAAAGATCCACATTTGTGTATTATTTTCAGATAGACATTCGCCTATCCATGGTTTTTTTTTTCCTTTATAATTCTTCAAGCCAGATAAGCTCTAGTTGATTATCTAGAGTTATTATGTGCTTTGATTGGTTAGAGAGGACTCTAATCTAAGATTTTGCCCTTAGCATATAGATTTATTCATCACTTGTTAACTCATCTTCAATTGTTGTTTTTTTTTTTTTTCCCTTTTCTATTTATGCTTTTTTTCTTAAGACTATCTTCAACTGGATATTCAAAAGATTTTGGTAAACAGGAGCAACTTGGTTGAGTCAACTTTAGAAAATCACATGTTTTTTCTACTAAAATTGTACTTGGTTACAAATTTTCTGTTCTTAGAATTATATTTTCTAGTTTCCACTTCACACTTTCTTTTGTCCAGCCAATCCAATTTAAACATGTTTCATTGGAAAGAGTTTGGTGACTGGTCTTCTTTCTAAGACATTGCCCCTGAAAAAATGCATATGAATGCACCAATTGGGAGTTCCTGATTTACCTGTCTGGGATAAGGCTTGGATGATGATGATCAAGGAACAAAATTTGATTTCACTATACAAACAGTTGAATTTCTACAAAATGCATGGAATCAAATGAATGATATAAATTAAAAGACCAAAGATCTCTTTTATCTTTTGATTACTATGTTACAAAAATTAATAAGAAGGAAGAGAGGCAAAAGGCTAAAACCAAATATTCCTACATCAAAGGCAAACAAGAATGAAAAATGTTTACCTACTGGCCCAATCGAACCACATCACCAACATGCAACATAGTGTAAACAGTTTTCTTTACCTGTTTAATGAAAAAGATGCATCCATTGGAAAAACAACAACTTCATTATCAACAAAACTCATCAAAAACGAATCTCTCATTACTTTCTATATAAACACCCAAAGGATCCAGATCAATGCAAACAAAATGAAAACAGGACATCACACTGCACAGAATAAAAACGAACCTGCACATGTCACACAAAAGTCCTCCAAGTGTCCACATAGCCAAAAATAAATGAAAGCAACATGGGCCAGGATAGTTAGAGTGTTGATAAAGAAAATAATTTTGATAGTGGAGGCAAACATCCAAGCATGTAATACTAGATATACATTCGTACACCACTAGAATGACCTTCCATTGATAGACCAAAAGACACGGATGCCATTGTGTCTTGTGGCTAAGGGTAGCTGATGGGCTAGACTGCTATGTGCATTTTCCACCATTTTCCTATATTGCAATGACATCCACCCTACATGTGTGGTACCCGTGCCTAAATCCAGATCGCAGGCACCACTATTGATGGAATATGTACCCAAAATCCCATTAATTAGATGATCCTAACCATCAAATAACGGTTGTCACTGTTTAAAAGGAAATTGTCTATGGAATAAAGATGTTATTGTCTGAGAAATTAAATTATTACTTTGCACAACAGGTATATATTTTAGGCTTTCAGCTAAATGTAGGTGAATGAACTTCCTAACACTGAATTATAAGAAAGAATGCTCAAGATCCTTTAAAAAGTGTCGATGGCTAATCAACAAGACATGTCTTCACCTCATGAAAATGTGTATCATCCTTGTAGCAAAATAAAAACACAAATAGGTGCACAATTCTCTACATTATTGTGTTATGATGCCCCTTGACAAGGATTAATTAGTTCTTCTTGTAACTAAAATTGCTATTAAATAGAAAGAAATATATTATAACATATACAATTAGAAATCAAAAATCACTAAAGTGGAATGGAACTCCCAATACACAAAGATGATCATGTTACATAACATGAGCATGAACAAAAGAAACCTCCCTCAAAATATCGCATTTGGCCCATATTTTGAATTGCTTACTCTAAGCCCATTCAAAATTTGGACTTTCCTGAGTTTCCAAGGAATAGGGCCATCAACATTCCCCCATGAGATTGCATTTAAGAAACCAGCTTGAAAAATCCAAAACATGAAGAAGAAAAAAAAAAAATTTTAAAATAAAATTCATAAGCTTTGTTAGAGTCCCTAATGGATAGCAAACATACATTCAACACCTGTATGACATCTTGAAAATGCCAAAAGAGAGCTCCCCACCATCCAGGAGTAGAACATCTAACAAAACACCATCAAATTTATGGTCCAACTGGTGGGACTTTACACACATAGTTGTCAATACCCTTTCAATGGCCATTTAATTTTGCATAATGTGGAACGGTATGCTTAGGTGTCTTAGTTCAGAAATGGTAGACTAAATTTTTAAAAAAGAAAAAAAATAATAAAGGATGAATCATTGATTAGGGCTTTAGAGGAGGAACTCTCTTTCCCATGTTGGGTTATGATCGCTCGCAAGTACTCCAAAATCAAATTGATTTATAGGCTCTAATATTTAATTAGTAGATATTTTTTTACTTTAATTTGGACCATTCATTTTTCTGGAGAATCCAAAAAATGCTTTCATAGAGGAAAGAAAAAAAAAAAGAAGAAGAAGAGGTCTCAGAGCGAAAATAATTCCTGCATAGTTTAAATTCACCAGCAAGGCAACATTTAAAAAAATAAATTGACAATGTGGAGTTCACCAGGGCCAATCTAGGATCTTCTCCTCTTTTACAAGCAGCTTCTATCTCGGGACCAGAATGATTGCGGGTCCAATCCTGCAGAATATCTTGTATTATGATCAACGGTTCCTCGATGAAGACCTGAAAATTTAGATTTAATCAAAGGAGAAACTTACCCTAATGCGGCCAAAAAAAATCTGGATAACTGAAGCACCAGCTTGAGCTGCAACTGCTGCTTATGAAAAGCTGCTCGAGCATGATGGAGAGAGAGAGAGAGAGAGAGAGAGAGAGAGAGTGAGCAGAGAGTGCCGAAGAGAGCGGAGAGGGAGATCGAGAGAGCGAGCGAAGAGGGCCGGAGAGTGAGCGGAGAGGGAGATCGAGAGAGAGAGCGAAGAGGGCCGGAGAGCGAGCAGGGAGGGCCGAAGAGCGAGCAAAGAGGGAGATCGAGAGAGAGAGCAGAGATGAAAATGGGAAAAGAGCAAATGGCGCTCGATATTTGGGAAATCCAATTCTAAATAAGATAAACATTTCAAATCCAAAATAGTGTGCATTTACCATATTTTATAACAAAAAAAAAATCTGTTAACAATCGCACATGCAAGAGGGACCATTTTTTGGATGGTTAATATTGTATTATATAAGAAAATTATAAATATTAAACATTTAGAACTAGACAGATTATTTGAATGGTCTGGATAACTCTATCTCATTGCCACTATTTTCATGAACGAGTCACCACTATTTTACATTCTGTACAAAACTCACAGTTTTTTGCAGAAGAAAAAAAAAACGATAAGCATAGCTTTGGAAAGGGGAGGGCTCTATGGGCCCCACCATGATGGATATGTTTCATCCACGCCGTCCATCCATTTCTTAACATCATTTTGGGATTGATCCCCAAAACTGAGCCCTAATTAAGTCACAGGTGGACCACAAAATGATAAAACACTAGACAGTTGGACATCCACCATTCAAAACTGCCAATGCGCCGACGGATTATTAAGTTTCGCCGATAGATTTTAGTCATAGCCAAAACCAACCCAAGTCCGTCGGCTTTGCCCAGTTTTTTGGTAGTGTTCCCTAAACCTCGAGTGGTACCCTCGAGCCTCATCATCAAGACCGGGCGGATGTCATAGGTCACTTGGTGTCGAAGACCATAGTAGGCCTGACTCCCGTCGACGTGTTCAGGTGAGAAGAGGTTCGACCATGCCTAGCTGAAGATTTGGAGCGAATGTGGTTGGGTTTGACCAGCCCCCGAAATGGGTCCGCCACCGGCATGCCGGGTGGGTATTGGCATGGCTATAAGCCCCCCACCGATAAGGCGGGTATGCGAGGCCTTTATTCAACAAGTTTTGAACTTTTTTTGGATACTAGGCCCTAGTGATTCCTAATGATGATAACTATATTGTGATGTGGATTTTTAGAGGAGGACCTACATGCCTACATATACACAACATACCTTTGCATATCATCATTTGCATTACAACCTATCCATTTGCCTTTATGTAGCATTACATATCACCATGTTTCAATTTATGTACTCTGATATTTTGATTGTTATTGCATGCTTGTATACTATGCACACACGAGTGTACTCACTAGGTTTTTTGCCTAAGCTTCCTATTTCCCATTTTTTTAGGGAAGGAGTAGCTTGGAGGATTTAGCTCTTTGGATACATTTTATCTAAGCTATATTTTGGCGATGCCTTCATTTTGTACATTTTGGAAAAACATTGTACTTGTATTATGAGTAAATCTATAATGGAGGCTGTTGCTCAGTATTGTGATTACGGATCATCATGGTCAGGTATTAGTATTTTTTTTAAAAAAAATCTATCAAAAACCTTCCTTGTGGTGCGTCGAACTCGGGACTTGGTGTATGGAAGTCGAGTGCCGGATTTGGGGCATCACGAAAGCTATCTGCGTCCCCGAATTTGGGATGTGACAGTACTTTGTTGGATGAGCTCTTGGGTTTGTATGGGATTTTGAACTGATTCCTCTTGAGGTTTCCCTTGATTCAAGAATTGGTTAGGGATTCCTTGAGGCATAATAGTTTGTCCATTCCTCCAACTGAAGTTTGGATTATTTCTCCAACTTGAAATGTATGTGTTTGGAGTGATTCCTTTGAAAGGCCTTTGGTAATTGTTCACAGCATTGAATTGCTCATTCGGTATTTCTTGAAAAGCAGGTATTGTTGGACAATTTTTAATTGTATGAATGTTACAAGCACAAATACCGCAAACAACTTCCTTATCATTATTTTTCTTAAGTTTTATGGCCTTGAGTTTCCTTGTGAGACTGGTCACTTTAGCATTTATATCTTCCTCTTTCAAAAGATATATTTCACCCTTCTCCTTTGATTGAGTAGGCTTAGAAGTGGTGTTAGGTCTTGGGGAGATGTCCCATAATTGTGCAGTTTCAGAAAGTTTGTCAAAGTAGTCCCACACATCATCGACATACATGAATTCCCCATTGCACATTGTATCAACGAACTGACCAATGGAAGATATCAGTCCTTCATAGAAGAAATTTGTTATGCGCCACGTTTCAAAATCGTGTTGTGGGCATGAACTGACAAGATCCTTAAACCGCTCCTAACATTAGAAGAATGTTTCATCTTTCTTTTGGGCGAAGTTCATGATCGACTTTCTGATGGTATTAGTCTTATGATATGGTAGGAATTTCTTTATGAACTCCATTGTCATGTTATTCCATCTACCAATAGATCGTGGACGTAGTGAATGCAACCACGTCTTAGCTTTTTCTTTTAAGGAAAACAGAAAGAGTTTCAACCTGATCATGTCCTCAGACACATTAGGAAAATATAAAGTGGCTATTATCTTGTCAAACTCTTTCAAGTGTAAATATAGACTTTTAGATTCAAGTCCATGGAACTTTGGAAGGAGTTGAATCACTCCTAGCTTGATGTTTATATTTCCTGTATTTTCTGAAAAAATCATATAGGATGGTGTGCTCACCCCCGCCGGTTGTAAATAATCTCATAAAGTACGAGGTGGGGGTGCATGATGCACCTCAATCTCATCTTGGGCCTCCTCAACTGGAGGTTGAGGTTGATTTGCAGGCTGATTAGCTGTCATCACTTCTATTGACTCAGAAGACCTCGAGTGGTGTCTAATCATTTGACGGATAGGTAACCCTTCAACTAATCCTCCTCCATTCAAAATATGTAGAGTGTTATCACAGACCCAGCTGGGCATGAAACACTCTCAGCCTTCAAGTTTAGAATCTGACCTAAAATCTAAGAATTGAAAACTACAGCAAATAAGTAGGGGAGAGAGTTAAAACGAAGTTACCAGTTAAGAGATGCTAGGCCAGGATCCTACAAACTACAAAATAGGGAACAAAGTTAGTTTCTAAACACAAAGTAGAAAAATTCCTAACCTAGAAATAAAATAGAAAGTTAATCCTAATCTTAACATAATTCTAAAACTAATTAAATTCAGAAAAGCGCAATCGTAGTCCTCGGCAATGGCACTAAAAACTTGCACACGCCCCCAAGTGTAGGTTCACGAAGTAGTAATAATCTCAGTGAGACCGAGGTCGAATCCACAGGGACTAAACTCATACGTTTCTAAAAGTAACTAGAACTAGAACTAGAAGAAGATATAAATCTAAATCTGAGTAATTGGAAAGAGTAATTGTGATTGATGTAATTGAACTTGTGAATTTAAAGGTGGGAACTAGGGTGCCAAGGATCCACTTGTAGCAATTGAGATGCTACCTTACTTGATTCAAAAGATCCAACTGAAATCAGAGTCCTATCTTATCCAGTTGGAAAGAGAGATGATCAAATCTCTGAACTTCTCCTTAATCCAGTCTCAATGGAAGAGAATTGTGGAGATGGAAAGGATTCTATTAGCCAACAATGCCCAAGGGACAATGGAAAACAATGGGATTTACCAATCCAACAATCTCAAATAGGAAAAGAAGATATCTAAAGCCATCTCAGATTATTGTAATTTGAGTCACAACAAACCATAGAAAACTGAACATATTCCTTAAAATCAACTAGAAATCAATGAAGTTCAATATAAACATGAATCAAAACAAATTAAACATCCCAGTCATTACGTCAAAATCGTGAATTTGCAACGGATCACTAGATCCATCGCAAAACCAAATTAACGACGGATTTGGTTTGTTGCAAAAATTAAACAACGGATGGGAATTTGCAACAAATCCTATCCATCACAAAAAAATAAAAATCCGTCGTTGTACTATGGGAAAACTGGCGTGGGTTTTCATCGATATAAATATTTGCGACGGATACGGTCTGTCGCTAATCTTAGGAGAAGCATTTTTACGTCCCAATCCCTCATTTTTTGACTTGTTCAGAAATTAGCAACGGATTTGGTCCGTCGCTAAACAAATTTGCAAATAAACGGAAAATATAGAAATAGATTTGTTGTTTAATATAGAAAAATATAGAATCAATTACACCTGAAAATCATCAAAAAAAATCTTCACACGATTGTTTAATAAGAATCCCGTTCACAAAATTCAAAAGATAAGGCTGAATATGAAACTAGGCCAAATATCATTTTGGGTGTGTTTGGATGCTCAGTTGGGCTGAATAGCAAACTGAACTAAATATATAGTAAATAGCCAAAATTAGGTCAACTACTAATGAAAAAAGGTAAATGTAAAGAATATCATCTACCTTGAAAACTAAACAATTATTCTCAATATTTCTACAAACATCCAAATGTAACATAACACAATTTAAACAAAAGATAAATGGAATAGATGATAGACTTATAAATTGCTTCCATTGATGTTGCATTGTGAATGCTAGCATGATGGTCCTCCTGAACATTGAGAGACATTATATAAACACATTTGATAAAGTGATCAATGCAATCCCAAGATTTGAGTTATTTACTTGGCTTTTTGCCATAAATTCCTTGAAGTTGTCACACTGATTTTACTTTTAAATCATGCCTACATTTATTCAACATGAGTTGGCTTTTCCTCATTAGACCAGCTTCATTATTCGTGTCCAACACAGAAAGAGATATTGCTAAAGAAATGAAAGGAAAAATTGAAGAAATGAAGGCCAAAGCAATCGCCCTGAGGACCTAAAAGATGGGGCTTTCTAACAAGATCATGGAAATGAAATCCGTGATAGCATCCCTTAAAGGAGAACGAAGAGCCTTGGAATCAGTGATCGAGGAGAGAACAGAATCAAAATTCTAGTAGATGAGGAAACAAATGCGACTGAGGGAAACCTTCAAGTGACAACTCTAATGGAGCTTTTGAAGCAGAAGGATTCTGAAATTGAGGAGATCAAACGCCGCCTCAGGAAGCCAATTAATGTCTAGCCTGTTAGTGACGATAAACTCATCAAATCTGCCCGTAAATGTAACTAAGGTGGAAAATATCTTGCCTTCAGCAGAGAATGCTACAATTTCCCAAGATGGTGAAGCTTTGGTAAAGAGAGGTGAATATGGGGATAAAAAATGGAATAGAGGGTAGAGATGGTCTATCAAAGGAGCCGGATGGCAATCAAGATGGGTACAGTGTGAGGAGAGAAGGAATGGGTGAGAAAAATGCATTAGGGAGTCGTGAGGAGAGAAGGAACTTTTTAGGGGGCAACCAAACAAGCCATGAGATGATAATAATGACACCAATAGAAAAATAGTTATCAAATGAAGAAATCACCTGTGTCATGGGTTGATGATAACTTCCTTTGTCCACCTCATCTCATTCCTCCACAAGCTATAAACAAGCATAAAGAAGCAATTACACTCACCATGCATAGCGAGGAAAGTTGCTTCTTTTAGAATAAATAAGCATACAAATATCTTTCAGAATGAAGCTAAGTTGATCAACTGGCTATAGTAGAGTGACTTGGATTCAAGCTGAAATAGACTGAAATGGATCTATTAATAACACGACCATTATAACTATCAAGAAAAATAAAAATAAATAAAATACAAAAATCTACTAGTTTTAGCAAATTCCCATGCTGAGTTGCACATTGATCTCAAGTCTGAAACCTAATTCAGTTGAATTGTCTAGTTATTAAGATTGGTTTCACTCCAATCACAAATTAAATGCTCTATAAGAAATAAATTTGTTAATCAACCAATGTTTGTATGTTCCCAATATTAAAGCCAGGTCCAAAGTTGGCACAATATAATCCATATCATTGACCTCAGTTCAAAGTCAGTACCTGTTAAAAACAGCTCAGTGCAACCAAAATAATATACACGTACACTCTTCTTATACTAGCATACTTTTCATTTTCACATACGGACTTGTATATGTTACAAAGAATAAAACTTTTTTTTCATTTTATTATTATTGTTTTTTTAATGTTAGCTTGTTAGTACACCCCACTGTCAGGTCACACTTCTCTGTTAGCCACCCCCACTAGGGATTGATACCAAGACCTTAGTGTTGAAACGAGGTATCTTTCACTCAGTCTACCACTTGAGTTATGGATCAGGGTGTTGCAAAGAAATTAAAAAATAAATAAATAAATAAAATAAAAAAAAAAAAAAAAATTGCATCCTTAAGCACCTGAAAAGGTTCATAGTTTAGTTGTGCGTAGAAAAAGAGGTGAATAATGTAACTTATGTTAATGTACCCTAGTAAGGGCATGGCTTCTAAAGCAATCTTTGTTGGGGGTCGTTGCACAAAACCTTAGGATCTAGCCTCCCAAATACACCAGAATTATGGGATAATAAAGCTATGAAATAAATCAAAGCACAAAACCACACAACATAAGAGATTTTTACATGGAAAACCCTCAAAGAGGTAAAAACCACGGGACCTAGTCTACAGCAACAATCCACTATGAAGTAAAACGTTACAACCGATCACAAGCACACACCATTTGGATCAAACCTTCTTCACTCACACAGGAGTGGATGAACAATAAGAAAATAAGAAACACGGAGAAATCTCACTGATCACAAGGACGTAGAAGCGCTGAGATGTCGAGTGCACAGTAGATCACCTCTACGAGCAGAACCTCCCTTCGACAAGCTTCTTCTCTCTCTCTCTCTCACCTTTGATAGCCCTAAATCCTTTAGCAAACCCTTGCAAAGCTTTAGGAAACTCCCTTACATTACCTAGAAAAGCCCTAGGAACCCCTATTTATAGTTTAGGCAACTCGCTTTCGCACATCTTGCGAAACCGTCTCAAATTTTCACAATCTGCACAAAATCCAGACTCAAATCTGCGTAACCTTGACTGGTCGAGCAGGGTCCTCAACCGGTTGAGCAGCCCACTCGACCAATCGAGCACTACGGAGTTCCAAATCAATTTGCTCGCTGGACTTTGAGTCGAGCACCACTCGACCAGTCAAGCAGTGCTCTCGACTGGTCGAGCAACGCAGTGATTCCACTACTTGTGGCGTTCGAACCGCACCACATCTCCTCTAACCTGAGGAGAAAAACCCCATCAAATCTCCCCATTTCCACCTCAGGAGGAATCCGCCATCTGAGAGCTTGCGCATGAACACACAGTGGTCCGACTCCGTTCTGTCATACCCATGTTTGAACATAAACGATTCGAACTTCTTGTACCATTATCGTGGAGCTTGTTTCAGCCCATACAAGCTCTTCCTCAGCCTGCACACCATATGCTCTTTGTCATTGACTTTGATGTACTCGGCCTCTGTCATCAACAATACTACGACCTTCTGTAACTTGCTTTGCCAAGAGACCGCTTCCCCTACAAATGTGAACATGAACCTCGATGTAGACTTCCTGGAGTCTATGTCACCTGCCATATCTGCATCTATGTAGCCCTCTAACACAGGTTTTCCATCACCATAGCATAGGCTCAACCTGGATGAGCCTCTTAGATACCGCAATATCCATTTCACCATATCATAGGTGTGGTTTTTATGTAAGGATCCCATCTCCTCTTGCATAGCTTACAACCACTCCCCCTATGCTCGTCGGCTAGGGCCTCAGAATAATCTTCTGGCTCTCCCCCATCAGTGAGCATACTTTAATCATACGGCGAGTACCTCTTGGACGACTGTCTGTCCCTAAATGACCTCTCACATGTGGCCAGCAGGTGGATCAAGTGGGGGCTGCTCCCCCGGTCCATCTTTTGTAGGAACTCTCTCATCCTCTGCACCTTGCTATACTCCCCCATTAGGTACCATGGAAGGAATAACTGCATCCATATCCTCTAGCTTACGTGAACTAGGCTAGTTCTTCTCTGGCTTACCAATGTCTTCTATACACTGATCTTTAAAGAATACCACATCTCTGATCTTAACGAACTTCTTCTCAATCGAATCCTATAATCTATAACCGAACTTTTCATCACCGTACCCCAAGAACGCACACTGTCTGATCTTCATATTGAGCTTGGACCTCTCGTCCTTTGGTACGTGAAAGGATGCCCTGCATCCAAACACCCTGAGATGACTGTATGATGGATCATGTCCAGTCCATACCTTCTCAGGTACTCTCCAATCAACGAGGCTAATGGAGACCTGTTTATCAAATACATTTCTGTGTGCATTGCTTCTCCTGAGAACATCTTAGGCAACTTTGCACAGGATAACATGCATTTGATTCTCTCCACAATGGTGCGATTCATTCGCTCAGCCACACCATTCTGCTAGGGGGTCTTAGGAACCGTCTGTTCATGCCATATACCCAAGGACTTACAATACTTATGAAAGTCACCGATGTATTCACCACCATTGTCAGTGCGGATGTACTTCAATGATCTACCTGTCTCTCTCTCGACCATAGCATGAAACAATTTAAACACACCAAAGACCTCGTCCTTGTATTTCAAAGCATAAACCCAAACCCTCCTAAATGTATCATTTATAAAAGTGACAAAATACAATGCCCCACCCAAGGTTTTTGTCCTCATAGGACCACAGACATTAAAATAAACTAGATCTAATGCATGCACTTTATTAACATGAGAAGCAAGTTTAACAAATGAAACTCTATGTTGTTTCCTTGATAAACAATTAATACAGGTTTTGAGAGGTATACCTATCACGTCTAAAAGGAGCCGCTTCTTCACTAGTACCTGAAGCTCTTTTCCACTCATGTGGCCTAGACGCCTATACCACATATCAATAGCTAAATCTTTCATTGTGTTCAACCCACCCTTGCACACACTGATACTTGCCTTATAAAGGGTGTAACACTTCTTTCCTCTGACTACGATCAACGAACCCTTGATGAGCTTCCAGCACCCACCAGCAAAATGTCTTTCATAGCCATCATCATCCAGCCTTCCCGTCAACATCAAGTTGAGGCGAAGGTTTAAGATATGCCTCATATCCCTGAGAACCAACGTGCAGCTCACATCGGTCTTCACACAAATATCACCGACCCTTATAATCTTCGATACGCTAGAATTTCTCATCTTCACGGTCCCATAGTCTCCTGACTTATTGCTTATGAAGAAATCCTTATGTAGAGTCGCATGAAAAGAGGCTCCCCAGTCTATCGACTAGTCGGTGTCCTGACTCATAACCGTGAGATAAACATTATGATCTGCTAAAAGAATAACTACAATGTCACCATCTGAAGCGACCGCAGTGGAATTTGATTCAACTTCCTTCTCCTTTCTTTTTCTTTTCTTGTCGTTCTTATTCTTATGACATCCATGCTTATAGTGGCCCTTCTTGACACAATTCTAACATTCAACATCCTTCCTAATACTCGCATTGCCTCTTGATTTATCTTGGGCCTTCTCACCCTTTCTGTTCTTTCCTCTCCCCCATTCTTGTGTCACAAGGGCATCTGCTGAGTAGACCCCTGAGACTTCCTCTTTGTCTCCTCATTGAAGAGACAACTGGTTACCTGTTCCATGGACAACTTTTTGTCTGGCGTGGAGTTACTTAGAGACACCACCAATGTCTCTCAACTATCAGGCAATGAACTAAGCAATAACAAAGCCTGTAATTCATCGTCCACGACCATCTTCAGAGTGGAGAATTGGTTCAATATATTGTTAACTTCATTCATGTGCTCAGCCATAGAACCACCATCTTTGAACTTGAGATTCACAAATCGTCTTATTAGAAAATTTTTATTGCCGGCTGTCTTCCTCTCATACAGCCCTCACAGTTTCAGCCATAGCCTAGTGGCTGAGGTCTCCGTAGACACATGGTGGAATACGGAATCGTCTAACCATTGTCTAATAAACCCCGCCGCCTTCTGGACCAACTTCTTTCAATCATCATCTGACATATCCATTAACTTTGCTGATATGCCTTGAATTGGAGAATACAAGTCCTTGCAATAAAGCAAGTCCTCCATCTTAGCCTTTCATATGGTCCAGTTAGAACCATTGAGACTGATCATCATTGATGAGCTACCTTCCATAATTCAGAACCGATCTCATTCCGTTCAATGAACTTAGCTCTGATACCACTTTGTTAGGGGTCGTTGCACAAAACCTTGGGATGTAGCCTCCCAAATACACCAGAATTATGGGATAATAAAGCTATAAAATAAATCAAAGCACAAAACCACAAAATACGAGATTTTTACATGGAAAACCCTCAAAGAGGTAAAAACCACGGGACCTAGTCCAGAGCAACAATCCACTATGAAGTAGAACGTTACAAATGATCACATGCACACACTGCTTGGATCAAACCTTCTTTACTTACGCAGGAGTGGATGAACAATAAGAGAATAAGAAAAACGGAGAGATCTCACCGATCATGAGGACGTAGAAGCGCTGAGATGTCGAGTGCACAGTAGATCACCTCTACGAGTAGAACCTCCCTTCCACAAGCTTCCTCTCTCTCTTTCTCTCTCTCTCTCACCTTTGATAGCCCTAAGCCCTTTAGTAAATCCTTGAAAAGCATTAGGAAACTCCTTTGCATTACCTAGAAAAGCCCTAGGAACCCCTATTTATATTTTAGACAACTCCCTTTCGCACCTCTTGCGAAATGCCTTAAATTTCTACATTCCGCACAAAATCCGGACTCAAATCTGCGTAACCTCGACTGATCAAGAAGGGTCCTCGACCGGTCGAGCACCTCCCTCGACTAGTCGAGCACTACGAAGTTCCAAATCAATTTGCTCGCTGGACTTTGAGTCGAGCACCACTTGACTGGTCGAGTGGCCCACTCAACCGGTCGAGCAGTGCTCTCGACTGGTCGAGCAAAGCAGTGATTCCACTGTTTGTGGCATTCGAACAACACCAATTCTCTTCTGACCTGAGGAGGAAAACCCCATCAGTCTTGAGGTGGATAATGCTAGCCATCAATACATGACTTTTTCTAGCATTCGCAAGTCCCAAAAACTCATTTGTAACTCTCTTTTTTTTTTTACTTGAAGCAGAAGTGGCAAGGTACCCTATCTAGATTGGAAGCATATTTAACAAAGTTTCCTGAATATCATGATATTTATGATAAACAAATTTTGGAATACAACACATAGTAGTAGTACAGATGTAACAATGTACCGTGATTACCAGTCTCATTTGGAAACTTACGAAGAACTTGTGACACTCCAAAGAATAGCTCATCATTTCTCATCAACTCATCCTGAGAAATAAATTAATCAATGCTTAAACCATAATGTCAAGCAGATTGTGTTTAAATTGCATGGTCCTATTATTTCTGAACAAACTTCTTGCTATCTTTACGTCAATTTACCATCAACAAGTGGTTAGGACAAGAGCATATGCATTATATTATTAAATAAAGATGAGGAATTGGTTGTCCTCGAGTTTCACAAGATGTAATTACCATTTTTATGGTATATTTTTAGAAGTCCTGACTACCCAAGAGATTCATTCTTTCAATAATTCCTTTATTACCGAAAAAAAATTTATGTTCATGATGCTTCACTTTTGCATATCAAGATGCTTGATCATTTATGAACTTTTTCTGTGACTATTTTTTTTTTTTTTTTTTTTTTTGAAAACCAACTTTTTCTGTGACTATGATCCAATGGTTTCTACATAAATGATGGATGTGGGTGAGAACACCACTTTTTTACTCAATGTCTCAATTTTCAGAATTTTTCTGCATTATTTTGAGTTGCTTACTTGTATTCTATCATTGGCCTTACTTAACCAGCTATATAGCTAACCAACTAGTAATATAACTAAGTTTAAAGTTGATATTACTGATGAAATTCTTAAATAATAATCAACCAATCAGTTTCAAGCATAGTGATATGAAAAACATATATATTAGAGCATCTTTTCTATTTCTCGACTTCTTAAAATTTTCATTTTAACATTTTTCCCTATCACATTCTTTTCTAGTTCTATAAATAGGATTTATCCTCAAAGTTACAAGCAACAACTTCTTACACTCATGCTTTCGGAATCATATACGCTGAAACTGATCAAGTTATTATTGGGCATGCTAGTAGTTTAAAGAATGGACGTTAAAAAGAGAAGTGCTTTTGAAGTTTCATAACAACAAACTTTAAATGAATGCTTACAGATCTTGTTGAAGGCCACAATATCATAGCTCTGGATGTACTCATTTGCTGGTTCAGAAGTAAGATGATCCTTATTGAGGTTATCAACAGATACCGAGTCATCCACGATTGTTATCATAATCTGCAACTCTTTGATACCAAAGCCAACTGGTACAAGTTTGGCTGCACATGACCAATACAGTTAGTTCACATGCAGAAAACAAGATTTTTGCAGGAAATTTGAACCATTCCCAGGTAATATATGAAATGAGAACAAATAAAGTTTTGGTGAGCCCAGGATACACCTCCAGCTGTGCATAACCACGAGACATGAATGCCAATCAAGCACGTGTGGGGGACCCAAACTGATAATATCAGGTGGGCCCCACCATGTGGATGGCATGACCAAAAAAATCCTGGTCCACTCATCAGGAAAGCTACACATGTTCATTGAATGAGAACCACTAGACACACCGATCCATTGCTCAAGTGGTAGACTGAGTGAAGATAACATCATTTCAACACCGAGGCCTTGGTATCAATTCTCAAGTGGGGTGTGGCTAACAGTGGGGTGTACTAACAAGCTAACAAAAAAAAAGATTGTGAACTGCAATTTCTTGAAGGAGCAAATGAGTACATCCAGAGCTGTGATATCTTTGGCTAACTTAATAAAGAATGTGAACCACGTGATGATCTTTGGCTAACTAAAACAACAGCAACAATCCATTTTCAGTGGGAAAAATAATGACTATTGGAAGGTTGGAGTCATCCAATCTCTACATTTCCAGCTTGGTGCATCCATGTGCCAGTCTGCCCGCTAAATGGTCCTGATCACCACCATATACATTTCCCTATATATGTTGGGATGACACTGCATGTAACTTCTATGAAGCACATCATGATAGTGTCTCTTTTAAACAAATGGACATTCTGAAGCTCAGAAGACCACGTCTCCATATAAAGATCGCAAGTATAGAACATCTTTTGTAGCATCCACTCAATCTAATGTTAGGACAGTTCTATGTGTACAGTTGGTAACTGATCTATTTCTCTATTTTGTCAGTTAGGCCACAACAGCGGTAGTTAATAGAAACGAAAGAGCATCACAAATTCATAAATACAAGTTGTGGCAAATGTGGGCCAGATCACTACTTTTTCCACAAGTTTTGATTAATTCCAATATGTAAGTACTAAAACAGCCAAAGCACTTCAAGAACATTTTATCACCAAACCAATGAAAATTACACAATTTATAAACAAAGATGACAGAGCACTTCTTATGGGCCCCTAACAATCTGATCAAAGACTTTCTTCATGGTCGCAATAGATGAAATGAACTGTCCTCATCAAGAGCAAGTCCCTTGAAACTCTTTTTATATACTATAGCAAAGAAACTTGCAGATCCTCACCTAAATGGAAGACATCTACATTTAAGAAAGCATCAAATAAATGAAAAAATGCTTGCAAGAATCTCACAAAAGCATGATCTCTGGGAATCACACAGGCAAAAGACTAAGAGAAGAAGGAAAGACATGTACCCACAGTGGACAAATGGCTTGTGGAACAATGGACGAACTTGATAGACCAAATACCATGTAGATATAACAACATGTTGATAGCCACTGACATCACCTTCAGAAGTAATGGCACTGCTCGAGCTCGGGTCTCCATCTTCACTCACCAAATCCAACACCACCCAGATCCGAAATATGCTCAGATCCATTACCATCTCTGATCTGCCTATGTTATAGATCCGGTATCAACTCAGACCTATCATCTTCGCTCATCAAAACCCACCACCGTCCCCTCATTGAAAATTGAAAACCCATCTCTCCTTAGCCGCAACCAATGAAAACCTCTGTCCTCATCCAAACCTTCGACCATAGATGTCGCCCATTGCAATCCAATCAGAGCGGATCCACCCTCATTATAGTCCCCTCAAACCCATCAGGTCAAGCCATCATCCAAATACGACAGCCCCCAAAATCCTTTCCGCATCCGCCATTAGAGCCCCTTCTCTGTCGAAATCATCACCCGCAAACCCAGAGAGCAAGGGAACGAGAAAGGGAGAGGGAGAGGGAGGGAACGAGAGAGGGTTTTGACGGAATAGGGAGAGAGAGAGAGAGAGAGAGAGAGAGAGAGATCATTTTAGGGATTTTAGGGCTATTGACGTTGCCACTAGCCAGGTAGCCAGCGGTCGGGGCTCTGTGATCCCCACCATGATGTATGTGTTTTATCCATGCCGTCCATCCATTTATCAAGATCATTTTAGGGTATGGTTTAAAAAATGAGCCAAATCTAAGTCTAAGGTGGACCACATCACATGAAAACATTAGTGATTGAACTCCACCGTTAAAAACCTAGTATGGCCCACTGTAATGTTGATTTGACATCCAAACTATTGATCAGGTCATACAGACCTAGATGTAGGGAAAAAACAAATATCAACTTGATCCAAAACTTTTGTGGCACCAAGAAGTTTTTGATGGTTGGTGTTCAATTAACACTGTTTATTGTGATGTGGTCCACTTGAGATTTGGATCTACCTTATTTTTGGGCTCATACCATAAAATGATATGGAAAAATGTATGAATGGCGTGGATGAAACACATACATCATGGTAGATCCCACGAAGCACCGACCACATAAATCTAATTCTTTTATCAAACTTGTCATATTTATTCAAACTTCTTAACTTTTTTTTTCGAAATTTAAAATGTTAATTCTTAAAAAATATTAATTTGTTTTAAAAATCTCAATTTGAAAACTAATATTTATGTTTTCACTTATTCCATATCTCTATTAACTTATAAATAAGTTAGATATCAGATAAACATCGTGGTGAGCCCTAAGAAGGTTTCGACTATGGGTATCAGTATCCCACTCTTTTCTATTGCAGGTCCACTTGAACTTTGGATCTACCCCATCAATCAAATGCACCATTCCATGGTGGGCCACGAGATTAAAAATAAAGTCAATTCATGACTTGGGTGGGCCACACCACATACTATAGTTGAGAGGGGTTACCCTCCTGTTAAAACATTCATAATCATTTATTGGGCCCACCTAGATGTGGTTCACAAATCCAGCCCGTTCATTATGTGTGTCCCACTTGGATGAGGGATCAGACCAAGTTTCAGCCGCATCCAAAACTCATGGAGGCCCCACGAAGTGCTTTTATATATTTTAGGGATGTATTCACATAGTTTTATATGCTATGGCCCACCTGAGTTTCATATATCACTGATTTTTGGGATATCCCATAATCTAAAGGGGACACATCAAATGCATGGTGTTGATCTTCTGCACACATCATGGCAGGGCCCACATAGCTCAACCTCACAGGAAGTTCCCGTGAGGTCGACTTCCCATGAGGTCAACCTTACAGTACCATTTCCCTGTTTAGATAACTACTTCATAGGTGTTATGTTAACCGTGTAGGGCCCACCTTGATATATTTTTTGTATATTGACATCGTCCATATGCTTTTCCATCATATTTTAGGATTTGATTCCAAATCATAAGAAGATCCAAATCTTAGGTGGGCCATACCAATCAAAACAGTGATGAATAACCATTTAAAAAACCTTTCAATGCCTACAAAATTTTTGGAACAATTTGATCTTTGTAATTTCCTTTCATCCATATCTTCTTTACATTATCAACAAGTTGGATTGCAAATAAACACTACTAGAACCTTACAATGAGCTCTTTATAATTTTTAATGGTGAGGTACTATATTACCACTCTTTCCGGTGGTGTTCACATAAAATTTAAATATGCACAAATTTTGATACCCCGTCCAAAAATAGGTTGGAGAACAGATGGATGACATGGATATACACATCATCAAGGTGGGACCCACAAGCAAGGACACTTAAGATTTTTATCAAAATCTCAGTGTTTTTTAAATCTCATATTTAATCATTATCAAAAAATTTAATCTAATTTTCTTTTTCAAAATGTCAATTTCTGTCAAAATATTTATTTTTCTAATCATTTTTTTTTTTCAAAATTTTTAACAAAATCTCATTTTTGTAATCAAACTTTTCAAAAAAAAATTCAAAATACAAATTCTATTTTTTTTCCTTATCAAAATCTCAATTTTTTTCCAAAACTATTTTTTTTCCAACTAAATTTATTCAAACTTCTCAAAAATATCAAGATGCTAAATTTTGTTTTTCAAATGAACCATTTTTTTCAACTTTTCAATTTTCTTTTTCAAAATGATATTTTTTTTGGTCAAAATCTCAATGTTTTTTTTTTTAATCACATTTGTTTTTTTCAAAATCTCAATTTTTCTCGAACATTTTCAATATTTTTTTTTTTCAAAATCACAAATTTCTTTTAACTTCTTAATTTTCCTTTTCAAACTGTTAGTTATTGTTATTATTATTTTTTTAGTCAAATTCTCAATTTTTAATGTAATTTCGTTTTCAAAATGTTTTATTTTTCTTTTTGAACTTGTCAATTCTTTATTCAAATTCTTTTTTTTTTTTTTCTGAAAATCTCACTTTTGTTATCGAACTTCTTTATTTTATTTTATTTTATCAAAATACAAAATCTCAATTTCTTTTTTAATATATATATATATATATATATATATTTATTTTTTTTATTTTTTATTTTTTTAATTTTTTTTTCAAACTTGTCAAAATTTTCACAATTTTTTTTTAATCATTTCAAATTTCTTTTTCAAAATATCTTCTTTTTTTTTTCGAAATCTAATTTATTTCCAAAATTATCAACTTTATTCAAGTTGTTTTTTTTTTCTTTTTTAAATCTAGATTTTTATTAAATCACCGTTTCTTTTAAAATCTCATTTTTTTCTCAAACATTGTTAATTGTTTTTTTTTTTTTAATTTCACAACTATTTTTTTTTTAAATCATAATTTTTTTAAACTTCTCAATTTTCTTTTTCTAAATATCAATTATATATCAAAATGTCAATTTTTTTAATGTCAATTTTTTTCAAACTTCATTTCCGAAAATCTTTATTTTTAATAAAATACGAAGGATGTAGAGTAGGATTTTCCATGTGATATTGCAAAGCATTTAATATTAGTTTTAAAGAAAAAAATATAAATACTTTCCACTCAATTGATATAAAAACCAAACAAAAAAAAAAAAAAAACCGATGCATTTAATCAATTGATAAAAAAAAAATCTAGGAACAAAAAAATACAATTAGTGGCAAGGTAAAAAGTCAATTTACGACGAACCATGATCCGTCACAAAAGCAAAGAAAATCCGTCGCTAAATGGTTTTTGTTGGATATTTTGGGCAATACTATGTAACAGACAAAAATCCATCGTAAAATCTTAATCTGTGACAGATTTGATCCGTCGTAAATTTACAACTGACCAAATCCATCGTAAATCTCACTTTAGCGACAGATTTTGGTCCATCGCCAAATCCCACCACTTTTAACTGCTAGCGTGACGGACATTTTCCATTAGCGACAGACTAAGTCCATCATTAAACCAAGCTTTTTTTGCGACGGATAAAATCCGTTGCAAAATCACAATTTTGGCGTAGTGAATCACGCTACAAGCTTCACCTCTTAGCTTTAGCTAAGAGGTTTAGTTCACCATAAACATGGTTGAACTAAGAACTCTTAAAGAAAGTATAAAAACAACTAAAGAAGAAAAACTCTTGGCGGTAGCTCTCCACCCTTTTGCTCCACTCGAACCCTAGAAGATGCCTAGGAACGTCCAAGGGTTTCCTATTTATACTTGTGAAGTTCCACCTTACATACTAACTCGGAATTTTCACAAACCGACTTGAATTATGCAACCACAACTATTCTACGTTACGCTTCGATCAGACCAAAGTCAAATTTGAAGTCGAGTCTGAATTTTGAAAGGATTCTGTTACAGCAGTTGCCCAATTTCGGTTGGACCGAACTGTCTTTGGTTGGACCGAACATAAGTTGTTGGTCAAATCGAATTAATCCTAGGTCAAACCGAATTAATTCTTTTCAACGATGGAGCTTTTTGTGCACTTTTGGTCGCACCGAATCCTTCCTTTGGTTGGATCGAACTAGGGTTTGGTTGGACCGAATTGTCTATCGGTCGGCCAAATTAGCTTCTGAATTTCATCGTTCTTCGCTAGACTATTTTGTGCAAGTTCGGTCGGACCGAACCTGTCTGTTTTCTGCTTCAGATTCTGCAATCTTTCAAGTCCTTTATTCAGCTTTTATACTTGGTTTCCTTGGATCTTTGGCATGAAAACTCTTCATTCTTGGTCTCCTAAGATCCATCCTATGCATTAGTGATTATTGATCATTAAATCCAAGCTCTCAGATTCACCTTGCAACACAAACATGTATAAAATATACCATTAAGCATTATCATGTTCATAAAACCAATATATAAATAAGGAAGAATATGCAATAATTGACACTCAACACTATATTATTAATCGAGTTTATATAAGAGCAGGTAAAAATAAAACAACCTATGGACTTTGGTTTAATAAAAAACCTTATATGAAATATTTTCATACCCTTGGAAGCAAATGCTTCATTTTACGAGATCGGGAACATTTGGGAAAGTTTGAAGCAAAAAGTGATGAGGGTATATTTTTGGGGCATGCTCTAAATAGTAGGAGCACATCGTGTCCTGAATAAACGGACGAGGGTGATACAAGAATCTATAAATGTTATTATCAATGATCAAACTGTCATACCCAATCATGATCAAGATGATGAAATTACACTTTCAATCAATTTGAACCATCATCAAAATCAGATTCAACTGAGATTAGATTAGTCAAGGATCATTCGACTAATTAAATACTCGGTAACTCTCATATTGGTGTTCAAACAAGAAGACAATTGGAAATCATATGTAATCATGTTTACTCTACTTCCCAGCCCTTGCTGATGAAAATTGGATTTTGGCTATGTAAGATGAACAAAATTAGTTTATTAGAAATGATGTTTGGTATCTAGTCCCTAGACCTTCTGACAAACATGTGATTGGAACTAAATGGATTTTCAAAAATAAATATGATGAATTAGGTAATATTATAAGAAATAAAGCACGATTGGTTGTACATGGGTACACTCAAATTGAAGGAATTGACAATGATGAGACCTTTACATCAGTTGCTCAACTTGAATCCATCAAGTTATTTATTTTCATTGCATGCCATAAAATTTTCAAAATATACCAAATGGATGTCGAAAGTGCCTTCCTGAACAGTGACTTAAATGAAGAAGCTTTTGTAGAACAACCAAAAGGTTTTGAAGATCTCAAACTTCCTAACAATGTATACCGACTTAAAAAGGCTCTATATGGCTTAAAACAAGCTCTAAGAGCATGGTATGAAAAACTAACTAAATTTCTACTTAGAACTTTAAAATGGGAAGTGTTGATAAAACCCCGTTTATCAAAAAATGTAACGAAGACATGTTGTATCATGCCTCAAACTCAGAAACCAGGTTCACAAAATTCCTGATCGCCCAATCCGGCGCCGACAGCCTCCGTAGAACCCCATTCTCGGCTCCCGGCACTTATTTACCAGGTTCCGATCCTGGGATCCTATAAGGAGGATTTCTAATATCAATTTGATTAGTAATAAGCATAACCATAAGCATAACCCACGAACAATGACCATAAGAATACCATCACAAAATCCACTATGGTCAAAATTTTTTGAGTACAATGCGTATGAAAGGGAAATACAAGATAATGATAATAACAGAAACTCCAAAAGCTTGACTACACGCTCCAACTCTGACGAGGTTACGGCTGCATCTTGGAGTCACCTGCACGCATCGATTATGCGTAAGCTTATAGAAAGCTTAGAGGGTGGTGTAAGTGTGTGCGCAATATAAGCGTGCTCAGAATGCAAGGTCAGAGTAATGCAGAATCATGGTGATGAGTACATGAATGCAATCAACCGTACCAAGGCTATACGGTGCAAGATATGAATGCAATCGGCCATAACACTGTCATGCGATGCGAGATGCAACTCAAGCATGCCAATCCTCATCATATATTAGTACAATTCTCATTCTAGATAATCACCAGGGTACTAAATACTCCCATGTCAGTACACGCACCCCATGATAGCCATGACCTATGTCCAGCGTCTAGGGACGCTGGACGGCGTGGGTAGTCACAGACATCATGGTGGGTCCCACATGGACGTGGCCCACTTATTGGATCAACATGATGTTTGTGTCTTTCCTCCCATCTAAGTTTGGACAGCAAGGTGTGCTCCGCCAGTGGGTTGTAGTGTGGTCCACTAAGTGGGCAGCATAGATACAATATATATATATATCATCAGGTGGGCCATCAACAATGAAAGAGAGAGAGAGAGAGAGAGAGAGAGAGAGAGAGAGATCGGTGGAGTGGAGGGACCCCGCCACTATGGGTCCCCCTTTAATCACAAACACATACATTAAAGTGGGTCCAATCATAAGTGGGCCCTTAATGGAAATTAACGGTGGATCACCCACCTCTAGGCCTTCTCCTTGGTCCCTTAGCCTCCTTAGCTCCTTGCCTTCACTCTTGATGGAGGTTGATGGGGTGTTGATGGTGTAGATGAGAGATAAGAGGGTGGGCCACACTTGTGGTTTGGAAAAGTGCTTGGGAAGGCTTGGACATGTGGGGGTTGCTTGGGAGGTTTGAGAAATGAGAGAGAGAGCGAGAGGGGATGGGATGATATAGATGGGATGATGTGGTGGTTGTAAGGAAAGGAGATGGATGGGTATGGTTTGGTTTGAAAATTGGTAAAAGAGGGATGGGTAGGGGAGAGAGTATTGACTTATGGAAAAGCGAGAGATGGGTTGCATGTACTTGACTTGTACTTGAGGTATGGAGTGTACTTGATTAATTGATTGATTGATTGATGGGACACATTGTAGAGATTCCCTCAAAATTTGCAACGCGCGACATTTTCTTCAAATTGAACATGGGCCCACATCTTCTGACTTGGGTATCGGATCAATGCGCGAGTTGTGGCGTTGGAACCGCGGCGACGGCGCGGTCGCTAAGATATAAGTTTTGGTTCGATCCGACTTCGGTATACAGGACCCGGCTTAGGATCGCGCACAAACATCGGATACAGGTCAAGGGTTACCGGAATTCGACCGGAAGGATCGCCGAAGCATACGGAACGGTACCGACTAGATTACGGGTCTTACATATTGATTGTTAAAATATATGTAGATGATATTATGTATGGATCAACAAGTACTAACATTTCCTCCAAGTTTGGAAATTCGATGAAATCAAAATTTAAAAATGAGTATGGTTTGTGAGCTAAATTATTTCCTTGGTCTCCAAGTGAAATAGCTTAAAGATAGGATATTTATCTCTCAACCCAAATATGCGATGATTCTTGTAAAGAAATTTGGCTTTGAGAATGGTAAAAATTTTCAAACACCCATGGCTACAACACTTAAACTGTCTAATGATGATTAAGGTAAAAGCGTTGACCCTCGTCTTTATTGTAGCATGATTAGCAATCCATTATAATTAACTTCCAGTAGACCTGATATTTCCTTCAACATAGGCATATGTGCTAGATACTAATCTAACCCTAAAGAATCTCATTTGTCTGTGGTTAAAAGAATAATCAGACATTTTACTAGCACGGCTAATTTAGGCTCATGGTATCCTCATGATATATCATTATAAATTACTGAATATACTAATGCTGATTGGGTAGGTAATGTCGATGATAAAAAATCCACAAGTGGTGGATGCTTTTACGTTGGAAATTGTCTTGTTTCTTTGATAAGCAAGAAGCAAAAATTAGTATCTCTATCGACCGCAGAAGCTGAATATATTGCGGTAGGAAATGCACGCATGCAACTGATGTGGATGAAATTTATATTAACAGACTATGGTATTAATCAAGATACCATGAATCTTTACTGTGACAATACCAGTGCCATAAAAATATCCAAAAAATCATATTCAACATTCTCGAACAAAACACATAGACATACAAAATCATTATATTTGAGAATTAGTTGTAAGCAAGACTATCATGCTAAAATACATTAATACTAACAAACAGCTTGCAAACATTCTGACAAAACCATTAGACAGTCTCAGATTCTCTAAATTGAAAAATGATATTAGATTATGCTGTATTACTTGATTAACCATCATTTATTACAATTTATTTATTTATTGTAATTTATTTATTTTACATTAAAAGGAAATATATAAAATAAATTGGTATAATAAAAATTTTGGGTTTATTTCGACCAACCCAAAGCTGACTGACTAGATCGGCCATCTGAGCACATACTTGGGCTAGACGATCCGAACATGGATTGAAAAAAAGGGGGGTGGGGGAAACCCCACATTTAGTCATTCCCACTTTATCATCCTCGGCTTGTCAGTGCTTCCTTCAGCCAACCCATCATCCTAGCCTCCTTTTAAGTAATTTATTTGCTATTTTCTTCTAGATTTACATTCTTGGTTGTGGTTTATTTGAGAATCTTTCAATTTTTCTTGAATCTAGATCTTTCATTTTTGTGGGTTTACTAAAGAAATTGATCAACTCAAACCCATCAACTTCTTTGTTATTCCTTGCTATTCTTTGGTCATTTTTCTTCCATGGAACATCGGACCAAATGTACTGTTCGTCGTCCTCACTCATGTTTCTCATCTCGCTTCGCTCCTTGGGTTGTGTGGACCATACGCACACTGAAGGATGATTCGAAGAACATACGAGATTTTCGCACTTAGAGTATTATAATTGAGCGATCGTTTAATGTCAATCACATTGCTCAATATGGTCTTGTTGAAATTCTCTCCAAGGTAGGGTGGAAGAAAATTTTGAGTTGGGGTGAAGTGACTTATCGATCGATTGTTCAAGGGATGTACGCATCCATAAGTGAAGTTTCTTCTGATTCCTTAACATTTAATATTCCATTTCTATAAGATACTGTCACTATCACACCCTCCATTATATCCTCTGTTATGGACATTGATATGGCGGAAGATAGAGTTTTAATACCTACTATTTTTGAAGATATGCATCCTTTAGAAAGAAATATCATTACCAGGGTGTTATGTGGTTTTGATGCCCAATGACAATCTGGTAACTCTCTCCACACTTATAATTTACTTCCAAAATACTGCGTTCTTCATCACATCTTCACATTAAATATTTAACCAAGGGCAAAGAATAAGACTGATCCTACTCCCTACATGATGCGTATTATGCATTCTATTACATCTGGTATTCACATTTGTCTTCCATATTTGATATCTCACCTGATTATTCAGTATCATCTCCACCCTTATCATGGTTCCATACATTTGCATTTCTTATGACTTCCCTTATTTTGCGGTTCAATGTCCAAATTCTCATGATTGAAGCATTGGAGTCTGATCTTCGATTTGGTAATGCAAACCTAAACATGATGAAGCTAGATTTAAGACCTGAGTAGCAAGGTGATCAGGAAGAGGTTCCTGAAGATGATGTCAACATGGATGACATATTTGCTGATTTGGATGGATCTGCTGACCCAAATGATTCGGGCAATTCTCCTAGAGGTTGGAGAATTTAAAGAAGAAGGTGGATGCTTTGCATGTATCTCAAGAATCATTACGTCAGACTAAAAAATAACAAATGAAATACATGAAAAAGTACTTTCATCAATTTGGTCAGAGTCCGAAGATTAATGATCTTGATATGCCTACACTGTCCTTCTCTAGTTCTGATTGATAAACTTTTCTTATGGTATGTAATAACTATTATTCTCTCTTTGGATTATATACTCTATCTTAATAGCTTTTACCTTAGAGCATTTGAATAATTGTCTTTATCGTTGGTCTATAATAACTATTATTATTTATATCCTTATGTTTTATGTTTTATATCCTTGATATTCATGTTGCATACTTCATTTAAATTTTTTTTCTTTCTTCATTTGTCAACTTCTGATAAAAAGAGGGAGAAAATATGGTTAATGGATGGCTAGTATATGGATAATAATATTGGGCATGAGCATAAGCACAACTCACTTTGATTTTGAATACATATATGAGCACCAACACTCACATGCATGAATCATATGGTTATATTTTTTGGCATGTGATTGGATTGTATGGATATATGTTCTATGTGATAAGTGCTTAGGGGGACTTACGAATGCTTTTTCTGAGGGGGAGTATCAAAATCCAAGATATGATATCACTGGTGGTGTACAGATGTTCCTTGAAACCATAAATCATATGAGTATGATGAGTCAGTGAGATGGTGTAATATGTTATACTGAGTTGTATGTTTGTATGATTGTGTTTTGTCACGAAATTAACAAAGGGGGAGATTGTAAGTGCTTATACTTAAGCACAATTAGGATTGTCAAATTTCATAGTCCTGAAAGGAACACAAGAACTCATGAAGATACTCTTCGATAACTCATGAAGAACTGTTAACAACTCAATCAAGCGTCTCAGGGAAGACTCAACAGCTAAAGGTATAAAAGTACATTGTTCAAAGATCAGAACACTTTGTATCAGTCAACCATCAGGTGGTATAACCTTAAATTGACCCTAGGTTAGGTGTATTTTACATAGCATCATAATGAACATAATTTCAAGTAAAATACACTCTAGTTAGGACAGCCCGATATCTGGTTTGGCTAACCTAACTACCTTCGGCTAGCCCAACATAATTCGGGTAAGTTTACAGATCGACATAGATTTTCTGCAAAAAGTTCGCCTTGTTCAACCTTGGGTTTAGCCACCTGAACATGTCCTCTTGCCCAGCCCGACTATGTTCAGTCAAGTTTCTAGAGTGCAATCATTTTAGATCTCAAGGAGATTTGGCCAGCTGAACCTTATATCTAGCCAGCCGAACTAAAGGTTCCACTGGCCGAAACTTGGCTTAGGCCAGCCGAATTTTTGAAAGATCTTATCCTGCAAAATTTGAGTGCCATTGGAATACAATGGTTAGAATCCGGCCAGTCAAACTGACAATTGGGCCAGCTGAATTTCCAAATCATTTAACATAAATAAAGGCCTTCTCTCATTCATTTATACAATGAAAATCTGTGAGAAACCTCCTCAAAGTAAGAGAGAAAGTCAGACCCTCCTTAAGCTATATGTGCGGTAATTCTAATATTTTATTAGTTTATTTTATTCTCTTTCTTAAGTTAGCTTTAATTATTTTTAAGAGAGTTATCTAAACTCTACTTGAAATTTAGAGAATATAATTTATAGTAATTAGGGTTTTGTTTATATATATTGAAAACACATTAGATTCCTATATTCTTTTTGGGTTGAATTCATACACAGCTTCATCAATATCCCAAGAAAGAAGATCGCTGCAATCAACTACAGTAAGGTCTTCGACTCTCTATTTGAAGATAAGTATTGTATTTACATTCATTACATTTTGAGTTGTTATGAGATAGCCCAGAAATCTCAGCGGGTTGTTTTATGGTGATCCCATGAAAATCACAAAGTATTTTTTTTTGTTGTGATAGCCCATGAAAATCACAAGAACTGTATAAGTTTGTTAAGGTGACCCTGTGAAAACCTTGAAATAGTGAAAGCCAAAATTACGATAGTAGTAATTTTGGGAGTGGAGTAGGTGTGGGTTTAAGCACTGAACCATTATAACTCCTTTGTGCATTGTGGTGATTTTTTTTTAATACTTTATATTCTTTCTTTGTGATTGATTAACTCTTGCTAAGTTTGATATTTTGATTTCAAAGACGTCGTGAAATAAGGTTGTCCTGTCTAAATCTTTTAGGTGAAGGTTATCCTATGAACAATTTAATACCAGGAATTCAATACTCTAAGTAATTGAGTATAATTGTTTTATTATTCCACATTGTGTCAAAATATTTTGTATAGTCTTATTCACGCCCCCTCTAGGACTTCTATAGCTCGTACTTTCAGGAACGATATCCCTAAAGAGAACCGCTTGACCCTCTAACAGGGAGTTAGTGCAGCTCGCCAATTAACTCCATGAAAATGAAAATAAACCGATCTGATAAGTCTACTTAGAAAATTTGAGCACAACAATCATTGCAAAGTTCTTTTCATTCATAAAAGGGAAAGAGTACATAATTAAAGCAAAGAATACATATAGGCAAAAGAAGGAAAGGAATTCAAGGTTCTGTTGGAGGGAGGTTGCTCGAAAGGAAAGTCTGCAGTTTCCAGTGGGGTGGAGTCTTCAGTAGGGACGACCTCAAAAGCGGATAGGTAGAGCTCGAGGTACGCCTCCTTAACGTCCTCTAGGCATTTGTCGTACCTGAGGCCAAAAAGTGCATAACTGTCCTTGTCAAACTCCGTGGAGGCCTTGAACTCCTCCACGGCCGCTACTCGAGCCATCGGAATAACTGCCTGGGCATCCTCCATCTTCACATCGAAGGAATGCATCAGCTTATTTAGATCGAATTTTCGCCAAGTACCCTTCTCCAGAGATTCTTTGAGAAGTGACTTCGACACTTCAGAGTGGCGTTCTCAGAGCGAAGCTACTCAAATTCGACGCTCTTCTACAACAACGCCGTCTCTACCTCTTAGCACTTCGTCCTGCTACGTAGTATCTCGTGATGAGCATTAAGGAAAGAAGGGGCGAATTGAAAATAAATCTATGATTAGAAGACACGAAAAACTGCTAAGTAATGAAAGAAGACTAGTACAAAAAGGATGACCTACCTTATAGAAAAGTGCCACCAACTAACTCACGATGCTGATCGAGGGCATGTCCATCACCCTGGTAAATTTAGCATCCTGGACGTGTCGATCTATCTAGGGCTGGAGGCCCTCTATCGAGGCATGGGCCAACACGAGAGGCCCTCGAGCCTCACCACCTCAGCTACCAGCTAGGCTACCCACTCGAGGCAAAAGGGGGTGAGCTTCGCCGTCATGAACCTCCCAAACCTTGTAAGGCCAAACCTTGGCAACAGAGGTCACCCCCACAGCAACCCTGACCACCTCTAGGACTATGGGCGAACCTAAAGGAGTAGTTGGAGAAATAGTGGTGGAGACGACATCCTCACCCTCTCTACTAGCAGAGGACGATGAGGCAGCAGTGCCCTTCTTCTTTGGGGTTAACCTTTACTTCTTTTAGACCACCTCAGCCATAGAAGGGGCCATGTGCTTCGAGCTTCTCTGGTTAGGCATTCTTGTGCAAGGAAAAGAAGCAATCAACATGCGCATAAGAAAGAAATGATTCATTAATTATTTTATAAGGATATATGTAAGGCCCGTACCCTAGTACCATATCGTTCCTTAAACTCCTATAATCCTCCCTGTCGAATTTTGGCAACCCGCGACTTGTAAACAGTATTTGCGCCCGACCTTAAGTCACATCCCATAGATCCGAGTCGACTCGACTCGAAACCTATACCATTGCGATCGTACCATCGCCGCGGTTCCCACGCCACATCTTACACACCAATGCAATGCCTAGGTTAGGAGTTGTGGGCCTGCATGTATTTTGAGGGATCCCGCGCATTGCAAAATCTGAAAAGATTCCAGTTTGGAGAAATTCCTAGCCAAGTCATCATTATCTAGTCCACATAGCCACCATGCCTAGCCTATAAGTCATCATGACCTAGGCCACACATGCCCCTCTCTCTGATCATTAGCTAGCAAGCATGCTAGCTAAAGTCAACTTTCTAGCCCCCATGCCTCTTACACCTCTTACATGTCATCATTACACAAGCCATCATTGTCTTACACATCATCATTACACTACAAGCATGCTTTCTCATCCCATCTTACCACACATCTCCCTCATTTCTCTATCTCATCTACTCTAGCAACCCCAAAGAGAGAGAAATCATCCAAGGAAAAGAAAAGAGAGGAAAAACACCAAAAACTCAGCCATTCTCTATAATTGATCTTACCCATCCAACCATTAAAATGCCATCATCCACCATTAAAGAAGGAGCTTGGAAGCTAAGGAACCCTAAAAGCCAATAAGGAGATAGAGGTGGGTGATCTTTAGGGTAGATTTCTTCATTTTCATGCGTGGGACAAGCGGGACCTACCAATTAATGGTAAGGATCCCATCTTGGACCCTAGGTGTGGCCAATGGCCCACCATGACTTGCATGCATCTATCCATGATGGGGCCATCCTCTATGGACCCCATCATGATGTTTATTGATCTCTTATTTGTTTAAGGCCATCTAGGCCCTGGTTTTGGGGTGGGAATAGAATTTCCCACCTGATTTCCTGATGTATGGTCCACCATGATGAATATCATATCCACACCCTTCACATGTAATCCTATTTTTGAATTTAGACAACAAGTTCTAAAAATCATAAAAAATCAACATGCTAAGATCAGAGTTGAAATTTAGGAATAATATGAACCACAATATGAACTAACTTTAGACCAAATTTTGTAGTCATCTAACGGTCCAATCATCCTAACATTAAGTTTACTTGGCTGTTGTCCAGCAGCACATGCAGGATTTCGATTTGCCTAAACCAGACTCATTTATAACTCCTTGATTGAATGTATTAAAAATATATGTTCCATTGGATTCATAGAAAATCGAACCAGCTTTCCAACGGTATATAATAAGCCTCAATCGGAGTTCGGACGGCTGAGATCTTGGCCTTATATGAAAGATGTATTTAGGGGCTTGTCATGAACATTCTTGTGTGGTCGATATCCATGATTCCAACGGTCAGATGCTTTTGATATTTGTTCTTAACTTACTTAAGATAGTAAATAATCATATGTATGGTCCCTATGATCAAATTCTTTCATGATAAAATTTAGAAAGTTCTGAACCGACAAATACTTCCGTAAGGATAAACCTTAAATTGTTTTATATTGTCTAGATGGATCCAATGCTCTGTTTGGTTGGAAATCTATATACAACCTAAATGATGTATTACTAAACCATCCATTGGATAATATTTTCCAATAGAGAATCTGATTATAAAAATTTGATTAATATATTTCATGTGCTATTATATGTGTATATGTTGTACATAACATTCATCCTCTTATTGACCCACTTGGGTGTGAGATCACTTGTGATTTATGCATTTTATTAGTTCATCCAATCTGGAAACCCATGTATATTTTTGTGTCTCTAATCTATAGTTTGCTAGCATGTGGGCCCCACTTGCCATTGGATCTATTTGATTTCCTTTGCACTTTCTATTTGCTAGCATGTAAGCCTCTTTGACACCTTGTAGTGGGCCCCACACTCTGTACTTAAGGGTCCCACTTTGGGGGATGTTTAATCCTTATATGAGTGAGCTGGAATGTCTAACCTTTTTGTCAGGAATGATCCCTAAGTATTTGGAAATTGGGCTCTAAGTTGTGACAGACCCCATTACTGGAAAAATGTCTGATTATTTATGTTTTGTTCCAACTTTGGGCCTCTGTAGTGGACCACACGCCTGAGATATGAGTAGGCCACCACTTGGAGCCTTTAACCTATACCAATGAATAGATAAATAATATTTTACAAGGGCTAAGTCAGACCCTACATGATCAGGGAGTGGATCCCAAAATGTGGTCAGGCATGGTTGTGCAGAAAATCGAAGTACCTATGTTTGGCCCTATACCAAATATTACATGTGCACAACCAGTAGGTCCCAGCTTATAATTTTTCAAGTACATATATAGTACAACCAAGGGCACCTAATGGGACACTGAAAGGTGGTCCCCTGTGATCATGGGACGTACTTAAGATCGGTTAAAAACTAATTCTGCACTATGTTTCCTGCACATTTCATTCAAGTACCCATATTTGGGATATCACCGTAAATTGTATACACCAAACTAGTGAGGATCGCCTTATACCTTTTAAAGCCCATACATAGAGCTACTAGATGGATCCTTCCTATCACCAGATGTAGTTCCCACTTGATCATAAATCGGAATTGAAGATGGCCAGAAAACAACATTGCACAAAAATTTGTTTGACGTAAAATTTATGTGGGGCCACGTCAGTGGGGTCCACCACCTTCCCAAAGCATTTAATGTAGCATCTAAACTCTGAAAAATAATTCTCGATATTGTTGGGCTTAAAAACCTTAATTAGGTCATCTAGTATGGGTTATCTTATATGGGCCTTACCTTTCATGTAATGAGGTCCTCTTGACATGTTTTGTAAATGGGTGTTGTATAACTCGTAAAATATTTAGTGGATAGATCTTGCTGTCCAAATGTTCTCTTAAGACATAGGCAGCCTTGGGACCATCTAAATGATGCAACCTTAAGGCCCAAGCGAGCCCAACACTAAGAGAAATCGTTGGGAATGAGAAACCAATAATGATAACCTTCTTTGAGCCTGTTGGGCAGGCTCAATGCTTATTGGGCAGCGTGCCTTTCATACTACCTCTAGTAAAGTGGACCACACTTAGAGAGACCTATTGTACAATGCATAAACTGAACATTGAGGCTTTTTCTTGGTTTATTGTGTATGTGGCTAGTGGGTCCAATATGATATATGACTTGAATAGCATGTAATCCTTTATGTTTGAGATTGTGCGTTGTTTCTAGTTGGTGGAATGTGTGGGGCCCACTTAGTTGTGGAATTAAATCTACACCATTGAAAGTGTTGTGTGTCACGCCCCAAACTCGAAAACCGAGCTCACAAAATTATCGATTGCTGAATCTGATGCCAACAGCCTCTGTAGTATCCCATTCTTAGCTTCCAGTGCCCATATGCTAGATTCCAATCCCGAAATCCTACGAGGAGAAATTTTCAATGTACATTTATCTCATAAAAAGCATAACCACAAGTTTACCCAAATCACAGAGGCAACATCATCATCACATATCCACTAATATAAACATTTGAATACAGTGCTAAAAGAGACATACATGTATTGAAATTCAAAGCTCCAGTAGACAGCTGCACACTTTAAGCTCAACGCTACTGCAACATAATGCCACCTACATGCATCTATCGTGCATAAGCTTATAGAAAGCTTGGAGGGTAGTGTAAGTGTGTGTGCATGGTAAGTGCCAAGTATGCAATACCAGAGTAATGCGGAAACATACTGGTAAGTCCATAAATACCACCAGCCTTATCCAAGCTATGCGATGCAAAAATATAATAAGCTAATGTCATCTACTGAGAAAATAATGTAATATGCAAGTCCTGACGAGTTCACAAATACCATCAATCTCATCTAGGACATATAAATGCAGAAACATAGCAACCCAAAAGGTCATATGCCGTGGATGTAATGCAATATGCGGTGCAAATGAAATGAACAAACTGGAGTGTGAAATCGGGATGATAGTACATAGTATCATAGGCTATGGGGTCCATCATAAGGGACTTCTATCCAAACCAGTCCCATACCTAAATTTGAATAGTCAGACTCAATGTGGTAGACTCCTGATCTCAGGTTAGTCGTGCACCTCAACCGAAATCCTAGCCATTGTGAAGGTACACAACAATTAGTTGCGCACCACCAGCCCGAGTGGATAGTGAATGAATGAATGAATGAGTAAAATGTTGAATATGCAACTCCTGCTCAATAAGTCCACATATCAGTATTGTACATCTCTGAGATCATCACCGGGGTTTAGTACACTTCGCAGTGGCTGCTGCCTCCCTAGCCGCACAACCATACAAGTAGAAAAAACCTCACTACTCGCCTGCCAGCAATATACCAATACCTACCCGGCTCATCGATAACGGACTTATTTGGTAGCTGGTCAAACTCAGCTTAGCTTACAACCCCTCACTTGAGCAGATAAGGCTATACCCCCTTCCAACCGACCATGACACTGGGAGACGCGGCCTATTGATATTCGGCACTCAAGTGCTCATGTATCCACTCGGCCTAGACGTTGGAGCGTCTCCTGGCCATGAAGGTTTAGGGACTTTCACCCACGGACATCCAACATGCCCAGATGCTTGAACCAAACATTTTTAGTGTCTCATCAGCCCATCCACGATATGCCTGTGGAAGGCACAACCTTGATGTCGCTAGGGCGTACAGTGGTCATATCATAAACTGCAAGAAGCATGAGTCACACAGTCCAATCATGCATTAATCCTGCACATACTGTGTGCTCATATGGGATAAATCTGCCTATCAGGGAGTCCCATAAACAACCTGCCCTATACCATATGCAATGGTCAACCACATCTCATAACAAATATGCAGATGATGCTTATGGGCATTTATCATGATGCTATGCTGTCACATACTCATAATCGGTATCGTAACCAGCACTGATAATCAGCATCGATAATCGGTATCGATGATCAGCATCGGCCTCAATAATCGGCACCGATAATCAACATCAACAATTGTCATCGATAATCGGCCTCGATAATTGGCATCGATGAGAATGGGCCTAATAAGGCCTAAGGGAAGGTCACGATGTGAACATTCTACCATTATTGCCCATCAATGTGGACATTTAACTAACATTGCTCCCAATGAGTGACCCTCATAGAGCCTAACATATAGTGGGCCCATGGCCTCACATAAGGGTCCAATACACATCTCATTGGGCCATACACGAAGGCCTCATACACAATATAATGGGCCTCATGCCAGGGCCTCATATACAACATAATGGGCCTTATGCAAGGGCTTAATATACATCACAATGGGCCTCCCTCAAGGGCCACAAATGCATCACCATGGGCCTTGAATACATCACAATGGGCCACAACCCATGGGCCTCCGACATATAACAATGAGCCTCTTATCTGGGCCTTAAATACATTATAATGGCCCACGTCTCATAGGCCTTGAAATACATCGCAATGGGCCTCACCCCATGGGCTTTAAATATACCACAATGGGCCCTATACACGGGCTACAAATATATCACAATGGGTCTCATATACATCAAGTGGACCACACCAATGGGCCTCATATACATCAAGTGGATCACACCAATGGGCCTCATATACATCAACTAGGCCGCATCACATGAGTCGCACCAATGGGCCTTATATACATCAAGATGGGCCACAACAATGGGTCGCACCATCTACACCATTAATCTATTTTAAGAGGTTATTATAGAGCGTTACCCAAATGAATCACATCGGAAGATCATCTAGACCATACCACAAATAGCAGTGGAGATAATGATTTTCACTGTTAAACAAATCACAAGGCCCGCCATAACATTTATTTTTCATCCAATCTGTTCATAAGGTCACAAAGACCTGAATTAAGAGGAAAAACCAATTTCATATTGATCTAAAACTTTTGAGATCCCGAATGGGATTTTAATGGTAAACATTCAATCCCTCACTGATCTTTACAGTGTGATCCACTTAATAGGCGGTTTGCATATAACACATACATCATACGGGACCCACAGAACTTGCTGACGTGATATAGCAGCTATTTAGCTAGCCACAGAAGGATAGTCGGGATATAACTCAACCTGATGATCAGGCCCACAGAAATTGCAAACTTCAATACAACAACTGTTGCTGCTCATGGCGTCCACATATAGACGGTGTTTAATAAAACACTTACATCACGGTTAACCCAGATAGCACCATCCGAATGGACAGTGTGTGCACAGAATACATACATCAAGATGGACCCCACCTACCACCATCCTACAATGGACAATGTAGATACAAAACCCATACATCGTGGTGGGTGTCCACATGCCACAACTGGACGTCATGACTGAAACAAATGCATCATGGTGCATCCCACAAACCGTCCAAGGGATGGACGGCGTGGATACCAAATACATACATCTAGGTGGGCCCCACCCCTACATGTACTGCACGTACGGACCGTGGGATATAACACTGAAAAGGCTGAGCTAAGAGTCCTAAGGGGGGGGGGGTGAATAGGACTATGCCAAATTAAAAATTAAATGCGGCATTTAAACAAATATAAATAAAGATAGCACTAAAACAATCCCATAATGTAGAAATGAATAACAACCTCAAATGTACAAGTACTGAGTGGTTGATATAGATATTGTTTTAAGGATAACCTTACACCAAAAACCAATGGTTTATGGTAGGACAACCTGATTCCTAGAACGGTCTGTGTATCAAAATCTCAAACCGATATAGAGGAATAAAGAATAAATAATAAAGAAAGAAACTAAGCTATTACAACATTCCCACACTTGCATAAAAAGTATTACAACATTCTCTACAAATGTATAAGGGGAAATTACAACATCCATACAATGAAATAATCAATCAATCACCACAAGACCTGTAATGACCCTGAAAATTTTATGCCAAGACCCGAGTACTACCCCTATTTTTTTCCTTAGAAGTTGTTTTTGGGGTAATTAGCGCTATACTCGATTGCTTGTGAAATTTGCATCAATCACTTTAAATTTGATCTGCATGACTCAAAACCTGTAGATTAGTTAGTGCTAGGTTACTCTGAAATCTGGGATTCATCGCTAAATCCAGTTGCTCTTGGAAAATTTTGAAAGTTCTGGATCGGACCTGGACCGCGTGTCGAAAGTCCGATAGCAATTTTCTTAGGCTGTTGCGGTCACCATGTTGGACTTGGCCATCACCTCAAAAATCAAGTCCAGATGATGTTCTGGGTCGATTTGATTGAGTCCGGAGTGGAGAGTGTGAGAACGGTTGGAAATTTAATGAGATTTTATGAAATTTGAGTCGTGTCGCTTGCGCGATGATTTTAAGCTATCTGACCGTTGGATTCTGACCCAATTTCACCCTCTGATCAGGAAAGGTGGCCCAGGCATGTCCTTGTGCTGTGGACCTGATCGAGATTCGGTGACCGTTGAATTGAGTGTGGTCCGCCACGGCTGATCTGAAGATCCGGTCGATAGGTCAGTGAGCTTAAGTTCGACCTTTCGTGGTAATAGGCCCACCGGTAGTGCTTCGTTGGATCGAGAGAGGCTTGTTTTGGTTATACCCAAAGTATACCTTGGCCCTAGGGTTATTTTCATCAATGTTAGGCCTATTTATAAACCTTAAAACTCTAGCTCTCTCTTCCATACAAATTTCCTAACCCTAGCTAAGAAAGAGAGAGGAAAAGAGAGAGAAGTTGGTGAATCATCTTAGATTCTTTCCTGTTCTTCTTCGTCCTTAAACCTTCACTTTTGAATCGTTATTCTGGCAATTCTGAGTTCATATTTGGGTAAGTTAACCTAACCCTAATCTGTTTTAGAGCTTAGAATAGTCTTTGTGTTGTTGTAGCTCATTTCTATTCTTGCTTTAGATTATCCTGTCACCGTTGACAAAGACATATCGTCTGAAATCAGTTCGGTGTTCTTTTCTGGTTTAAGCTATGGACTTTAATCGTATAGGTTATGGTTTTCAAGGCTTTCAATGCCAGTGAATGGTTTATTCTTGTTATGGATGAGATATCACATGCCAAATGTTATGTTTATTTTGTGTTCCTGATATGCATGTGTTATATTGAGATTTGTGTATTCTATGTGTATGTATAAAGTACCGTATGCATATAAAATATGAACATGTGTTTGCCATGATTATTTGTCGTGTACTTATGCTAATTGCATGTGCGGCAACTCCTTAGCAAAAGGAATTGTCCAAATGTGTGTACTTCAACATACGTCATGTATGTTGTATTATGTATTCTAAGTGTTTGTAGAAATGTCTAAATGATCCAAAGTGTGATATATCAACCTAGTATGGGTGTTGAGAAGCGATTCTCAACTTTCCCACTAGTGTGTATGATTTCCTTCATGCAAGTTACATTCCTTGTTGTTTAAGTTCAAGCATTACTTATGCTTACATTCATGTTAAGTTGATATTCTTCAAGTACTCATATGCTACATGGTTGAAGTTGTTGTTCCATTACTGTTCTACATTCAATACGAATATCTGTTGTAGTGTAATGTGTTTGGGACTATGAATAGTCTAGGAAACCGGTAATCGGCCTTAAGTTCGTGGCTGAGATTGCTTTCGCCACGAAGGAGGTGATTAGACGAACTCGAGTCATATTAGAGTTGGCGGCAGTGGTTTGGCCACGCGGAGTGTTTGCGCACTCTATGTCATTCAACCCAACGTGCGCTTGTGCTAGTCGAGTTCATAAAGTAACCCGATTGTCCAATGTATGTTCACCATGTATGGACGCTACTGTTTGAATCTAGGGTACCAAACTCACCAATGAAATCTTGTTAACCATGGTACCTTGATCCGCTAAGACTCATGAGCCGGACATGGTGGTATGGGACACTGTGGTCGAGCTGTCGGCCTACGCTGGGGTGACGAGCCTCCCCATAGTGACCAGTGAGTAACCAAACTCGTGAGCCGATTATGGTGGTATGGGACACTATATTCGTGCTGTCGGCCTACATTGGTTGGTGACGAGCCCTTTGTAGTGACCTCGAGCATGCCTGGATACCGCATTGAGGTGACGAGCCTTAGTGTAGTGACGAAGGTATGATAGGCGTGCATTGATTGGTGACGAGCCCTTTGCAACGACCTAAAACCATATGATCGTATGAGATGCCTAGGACTGACGACCCTAGATTAGATCACTATTTGGATGGTGATATGAGGAAGCTACCGTAGCTTCCCCATCCTACTGTATGAAAAGGACTAATAACAACTTGGTAATCATGTTCATGCACCGCATTTGCATGTGCTTTGTAGATGTGGCGCACTTTGAGGCGATGTCATGCGTAACGTAAGATGAAGACGCTGAGGGTGTACGCGCGAGGGCATGCATCATTCTGCATACATCCTTGCATTAATAAGAGTACTTAGGATATGTTTGATTGTTCTGCTTTATCATTACCGCTTGATTGAACTGATAACATGTTAACCTTTGCTTTATTGTTCCACTGAGTTGATCACTCATTCCCACGTTCTGGGGCGGTGTTAAACACCCACCAGACTCTATCTTAGTTGTTGATGTTGGAGATGTTGATGCAACCTTTGAGGCAGAGCCGGAGATCGAGGATGATGAGGCTGCTTTCTCTTTCATGCAGTTTTCAGACGGGTTCTAGTGAGCCTTGTTCTGATGCGAGGGATGCTGGGATTTCTTTTGGAAATTAAATGATGTAATTTGATACTTGTAATTTTGATAGTAACACTTGTCATACGACCTGGTATGTGTATGTATTTCAGGGATTCACACATGTACACATATATTTCTTTAAGTCTTCCGCTTGCTTTCTTCACTTATCCCTGAATTATATCTGCAATTTGGCTTAATCTATTCCATATTTTATGCACTAATACAGACAACATACATCCATCATTAAATATGTTGCATAAGTGATGTTTTGAAACTCGGGAGCTGAGTTATGCTCGACCCCCGAATTTCAGGGCGTTACAAGACCAGAAATTATAGTGGTTCGCTTGTGTGTACACCAACTGTTTAGAAAAACAGCCACACAACTACTCCACTCCTAATATCCTCACACAGTGGATATTAGTGTTCACTATGAAATAGGTTCTTCAAGGTTCACCTAAAACCCTCACAATTGTCTCTTTCAAGTGGGCTTATACAATTCAAAAACCCCACACTCTGAGTTTTCTAGATCACCTCAGATAAACCAAAAGAAAGAGATTTTTCTGGCACAATCTCAAAGAAACCAAAAGAATAGATTTACAAAACAGTAAACTACTTATCTGGATATTCTCCTTTGTTGCAGTCCGGTAAAACCAATTCGGAGTAAAAGTTCAACATAGATGTTCAATGTTCACACTCACTTATGAAATGGTTCTAAGTTCTAAATGGATTTTTAGATTAAATCACCTTGGGCTAGCTTGATTTGATTTTGATTCCAAGAAATGGGAAATTTTCAATCCCTTTTACAAATAAGATTGGAATGTAAAATACAAAATCAAATGCAGAATGCTAAGTTAAGAGAATATTAAATGAGCACTAATCACAAACTTATCTCTCAGAGTGGTGTCTTGATTTTACTTAAATTCGATATCAAACTCTGAAAATAGTGCTCTATTTATAAGTGCAAAAACTGCTCACCCGACTGGCCCAAAGGTCAGCTCAACTGGTCGAAGGACCAACAAACATTTAAAATTTTGGGCGCGATAAGATCAAGCCATTCCACAACTAGTCGAAGGACCTGCTCGACCGGTCGAGTGGCCTCCATGACCGGTCGAGTCCTGTCCACCATTGGTCGTGTGGGAACCAATTTGGTTGTTGGACTTTGAGTTGACCTTGCTCGACTGGTTGAGCACTGTTCACTTGACTGGTCAAGTAGTCGCCAGGACTAGTCGGGGGAATAACAAAAAATTTTAAAAATAAGTAACAAACCTTGGACTAGTCAAGGAATTTCATGGACTGGTCGAGCCAGTACTAGGACTAGTCGAACATAGTCTAAGACTAGTGGAGAAAAAACTTATACACTTATAAAGTGACCCAATTAAAGTATGCAATCAACAATGACCTAACCTATGGTCAATCTAGTGTCTTTCATACCTTATAAGCGATGTTTGAACATTGAAACATCTTTTGCTTTGGTTAATTGTTAATCTTGACAAACATGAAGCTTGTTATCTTGGTGAACATGAAGCTTGAATTTGAAACATTTTGAAGCTTCAACTTGAAGTACTTTGAAGCTTGAATTTGTAACATTTTGAAGCTTGAACTTGAAATATCTTGAAGCTTGAGCATGAGGTACTTGAGTTGTATTTCACCTTAAGCTTTGAGTACCAAACTAATGACTATTGTCTTGACTTAGATGAAGCTTTGAAAACATGAACTATCAGTTGATGTTGTACTTGAATTCTTATACTTGTGATGCTTGAATCTTGAAATGAAACACCTAGTAATGGATTATCTTGAACTTGTACAAGAATTGTATAATCTTGAACATGAAGATGAGCTACAAGATACAAAATTCCAAGAGGTTTTGACACTACTAAATTTAATAATCATAGGAGCTAGAGAACATAACACTTACAAACACGAACATCATGATCAACCTCTTGCTGACGTTAATCCAGCATAGTTGTTGGCCGTCCAGCATATGGACGGCCCAGATGCATAATACATATATGAAGGTGGGTCCACACGTGTGGCCCACCCACTATATATATATATATATATTTATATATATCACCATCTAACTCCAGCGTCTAGGTGCGCTGGATGGACGGCCTGGATTGCTGAATACATACATACATCATGTGGGCCCCTGGATGCACAGTGTGCATTTAACACATATCACGGTGGCTTTCCGTGGATGGTGTGGACCCTACACACACATCAAGGTGGCCCCATGTCTAAGCAATAGACGATGGGGATAAAACATATACATCAAGTCAGTCCCACCGTCCAGGGACTAGATGGTGGTGGATGCAACACTACAGCGGGGTGGGTCCCACGTGCTGGATGCAACACGTCATCAAGGTGGACCCCACATTATGGATCAAGCTGCTATTTGTATTTTCTCTTCATCCAGCGTCCAAGATGGACGGCGTGGATGGAACATAGGTTAGGGCTCCACCATCTAAAGCAATGGATGGTGGATGGCATGGATGAAAAGCATACATCAGGTGGGCCCACATGGCTTGTACGGTGTGGATCAGGTGGGCCACACCCATCACAAGAGAGAGAGAGACGGCGTAGCGGAGGGACCCTGCCACTATGGGCCCCTCTTTGCTAGAATACATACATCAAAATGGGTCCCATCACAAGTGGGCCTTACATCAAAATCAAGATCTGACGCTATGAGCACCCACCATTGGATCTTCTAGGCTCCTTGATCTCCCGAGCTCCTAAACTTCCTCTTTGATGGAGGATGATGAGAATTGAAGGGTTGGATGGTGAGGATTGAGGGGGGTAGGAAGTGGGCCACACTTGACTCTTCTCTCCTTAGTCTTTTTCTCTCTTAGTTGTTAGGAAAAATGCTAGAGAATGAGTGAAAGATGGGAGATGTAAGGAGAGAGGGATGGGTGTGTAAGAGGGATGGGATGAGAGGTATGGTGGTGTAAGGAGAGATGACATGAGGGTTGACTTTTGGGTGAGGCTTGTGTAAGAGAGGGATGGGTTGTGATGGGATGTACTTGACTTGTTGATTTGAAAGGTGATAGAGATTCTCTCGAGATTCGCAATGCACAACGTTTTCCTTGAAATAAACATGGACTCACAACTCCTAGCCTAGGTATCGAATCGGCGCGCGAGACGCAACACTAGAACCGTGGTGGTAACGCGATCATTAGGGTACAAGTTTCGAGTTGAGTAGACTCAGATTTACGGGATGCGACTCAGGGTCGTGTGCAAATGTTATCTACGCCTTGCTGGTTGTCAGAATTCGACGGGGAGGATTGCGAGAGTCTAAGGAATTGTACGGACTAGGATACAGGTCTTACATTTTGGTTGGACATTTATGCCCTTGGGTTGGCTTATTAGTTCACCAAGTGGAACTCACACTTGACCTATACAACCCCATGCCTTGCATGTAGTTCTGGTCTAGTGTGGAAGTCACACTAAATAAGACACACCTAGTGATGGATGAGATGATAATACATGTATGGTAACGTGATAATGATGATTGTGAGTTGGCAGTTGAAATGATAGGTATGATTTAATGGATGGTGAATTATAACATATGCATTGATGACGAATGAGTAATTATTTATAGTATTTATGATATTGTTTATGTTAATCATAAGTGAAAATAATCCTCATGGTAATGATGATATATATATATATATACATGATGACAAAACATGCTTAGTATAACATCATGATACATACTCATTCACATCATTGGTATGCCTGTTATGAGGGATGATTGATCATAGCATATGTTATTGCACTGAGATGTTTATGGGGCTCCTTGAGAGATAGAGTTACCCTCACGTGATCACGCGATACGCGCAGTTTGATGCACGACTGGATGTATGACTCATGGATCTTGCATTTTGTGTGACATGATTGATACACTGAGAACATGCTTAGTATAACATCATGACACATGCTCATACGCATCATTGGTATGACTGTTATGAGGGATGATTGATTATAACATATGTCATTGGGCTAAGATGTTTATGGGACTCCTTGTGAGACAAAGTTGCCCCACTTGATCACACGGTATGCGCAGGTTTGATGATGACTGGATGGTATGACTCATGCATCTCGCATTTTGTGACATGGTCATTTGGCGCCCTAGAGACATCAGGGTCGTGGCATCCACAGGCTTATTGTGGATGGTCAGATGGGACAATAAAAATGTTTGGGATTCAGCATATGGGCACGTGGGTGAAAGTCCCTAAACCCCCATAGCCAGGGATGCTCCAACGTCTAAACCAAGTGGATACATGAGCGCCCGAATGTCGAGTACCAGTAGGTCACATTTTCCACTATGTCATGGCCGGTGGGAAGGGGGTGTGACCTTACCCACCTAGGGAAAGGAGCATAGCTAGGTTGAGTTTGACCAGCTTAGAAATGGGTTCGCTATCGACGAGCCGGGTAGATATTGGCAGACTACTGGCCAGGCGGATAGTGAGGTCTCTTTCACTCACCTGGTTGCGTGATATGGGGTAACAATCTAGTGTGGAGTGTAGTAGACCCCAGTGATATCCTTAGATGTACGGTACTGATATTGTGACGCCCCGTCACTATTATACATGTGGGTAGGTACACGTGAGTGGACGCTGATGTGGGTAGGCCTAAGGGCCTAGCTAGCTACCAGTGGTTGGCAGGCTATTATGCTGCCAGGTTATTGTACATACAGTGGGGCGGAACCTTGTCCTACATTGCAAGCGCTGTGGTGGTTATATGTGGACTTACTGAGCAGGAGTTGTGTACTCAGCATTTGACTCATTCATTCATTCATTCACTATCCACTTGGGCTGGTGGTGCACAACCAAATCATTATGTGTACCTTCGCAATGGCCAGAATTTCGGTTGGGCACACAACCAACCTGAGATCAGGAGTTTACCACGTCGAGTCTAGCTGTCCAAATTTAGGTATGAGACTGGTATGGATAGAAGTCCCTTGTGATGAACCCCACAACTTAAGATACCACGTACTATCATCCCGACTACACACTCCAGCTTTGTCATTTCGTTTACATCGTATAGTACATTACATCCTCTGCATATGACATATTATGACGCCCCATCATGATGGTCATATGTGGGCGGGCACACGTGGGTGGATGCTTATGTGGGCCGAGCCTAGTGGGCCTACGCAAGCTACCAGTGGTTGGCAGGTTACTGTGCTGGCAGGCTACTGTGCACACAGTGAAGGCAGAATTATATCCCACATATTCGTGGACTCGTTAGGATTTGCATATTGCATTGCGTCCTCAGTATATGACATTTGGCTTACTATGTCTCCGCATTGCATAGTCGATCTACATTTCTTTCTCAGTATATGACATTGGCTTATTATGTCTTTGCATCGCATAACTTGGATAAGGCTGATGGTATTTATGGACTTGCCAGTATTTCCACTTACTCTATTATTCATATGCTTGGCACATGCATTACACACACATATACCACCCTCTAAGCTTCTTGTAAGCTTATGCATGACCGTTGCGTGCAGGTGATGTTAGGTCACAACAGCATTGAGACAGGAGCGTGTGCTAGAGCTTTGAAGTTTTTGTTTCATGTGTATTTCCCTTTCAGCATTGTAATCGAATGATTTTATTAGTGGATATATGGTGATGATGTTTTTGTGACTTGGTTATGCTTATGGTTATGCTCCCTAAAAAAATCTTACTGAAAATCCTCCTTGTAGGATCCCAGGATCGGAATCTAGCATATGGGTGTCGGGAGGCGATGATGGGATACTACGGAGGCTTTCAAGGATCGGGAATTTTGTGAGCCCTATTTTCGAGTTTGGGACGTGACAATATACCTATTATGGATAAAGTGAAACCTAACTTAAGGAGCAGCTTAGGCGTGATAGGCTGCCTCCAAGATCACAGATCAGCGCCTACTAACCTTACTCCGACTATCCGAGCACACTCCTCCTCGCCTACCCAATGGGATACTTTGGTAAAGTTACCAAGGAGGACGACAATCAGAAATGAAGAAAGAAAAATTAAATTACGAAAGAGCAATTCGGATATACTGACCTGGTTTGGCGAAGCAGGTCAGAACCCAAGAACGTAGCCCAATACCCGCTGGAAACTCTCAGTCACCCGATGTCCAAAACCATTTACTCGTCCAAGCTTTATTAGAGGTCGGGACGTATGAAGTAAAGTAATACCAACCCTCATGGTGAGGGTTGGACTTCACCTGATACAAGTGGAGAAATTTGTAACGTCTCAAAAAAATTCGTACAAAGACCCGAGTACCACCTCAGGCAGAAATCGCCCAGGACCAAATCCTTTAGAAATTAGGTTAATATTAGCAAGTGTAAAATAGAGTACTTATGAAATTAGCATTAATCACTTTAAATATGATCTGTAAGACCCAAAACCTGTAGAATCGTTAGCGCTATGTTATCCTAAAATCTAGGATTCAACGTTAAACCCAGTTGCTCTCGGGAGTACTTGAAAACTTTGTATCGGACCTGGACTGCACGTCGAAAGTCCGATAGCGATAAACTTAGACAATTATGACCACCTTGTTGGGCTTGACCATCACCTCGAAAATCAAGTCCAGATGATGTCCTGAGACGATTTGCATGAGTCCGAAGTGAAGAGTGTGAGAAACGTAAAAATATTTAAGAATAAAATCCGAATTTAAGTATTCTGAGTCGTGTCACTTGCAGACCAAATATAAGGATTCAGACCGTCAGAATCTGATCCAAATACACCCTCGGATCAGGAGAAATGTCCCTCACATGTCGATGTACTTGTGGCCCTGATCGAGTAACCGTGACCGCTGAACTGAAACTAGTCTGCCAAGACTAATCTATAAATCCGATCGGAACAAAAACTCAGCCTGACCCAGATCCATGATCAGGGAGTTTAAGTCCGACCGCAGGTGGAAAAGGGGCCACCAAAGTGCTCCGTTGGACCGGAACGACCCATATTTGGTTATAACCTAAGTATACCTTGGCCCTGGGGCCATTTCCATCAAACCTGGGCCTATATAAAGACCTTAAACACTCACTCGCAAATTCCATACGAATTTTCCAAACCCTAGCTAAGTGAGAGGGAGGAAAAGAGAGAGGAAGTGAGAGAGAAGTTGGTGAATCATCTTGGAATTCTTTCTAGTTACCCTGCGTACCAAATCCATCGCATCTGAATCGTTATTCCGGCGATTCTATCTCATTTTTAGGTAAGTCAATTAAACCCTAACCTGTTTTGAAACTTAGAATAGTTTAAGTGTTGAAGTAGCTAATCTAATTTATGCCTTAGGTTGCCTATTCACCGTTGACGAAGACTTATCGTCTAAATCGAATCCGTTGCACAATTTCTAGTTTAAGGTGCGGACTATATTCATATAGGTTATGGTTTTCAAGGCTTTCATTGTCGGTTAATGGTTTATTATCGTTGTGGGTGCAATTTTACATGCCAAATGCGATGTTTGTATTGCGTTTCTGATATATATGAACTATATTGAGATTTATGTATTCCATGTATATGTAGAAAGTATTGTATACATACGAAATACGAGCATGTGTTTGCCATGATTAATCGTCGTGTGGTTGTGCTAGTTGTATGTGTATCAACTCCTTGGCGAAAGGATTTGTCCTAATGTGAGCTATCACTAACATACATCATGTATGTTGGAATATGTAGCCTAAGTGTTTGTAGAAATGTTTGAATGAATAAGTGTGTAATATATTATACTTTTTATGGGCATTGAGAAGAGATTCTCAACTATCTTAATGATGCGTATGATTTCCTCCATGCAATTTACATTCTTTGTCTGCTTAACTTAGACGTTAGTTATGTTTAAATTCATGTTAAGTTGAAATCCATCAAATGCTCACATGCTTGTATGATTAGAATTGTTGATCCATTACTGTTCTGAATTGCTGGTATGAATATCTGATATAATTGAATGTGTTTGGGACTATGAAATAGTCCAGGAAATCGGTAATAAGCTTTGAGTTCATGGCTGAGGTCATTTTCACCACGTAGGACATGTATGACAAACCCGAGTCTTATTAGGGTTGTTAGCAGTGGTTTGGCCACATGGAGTGTTTGCGAACTTCATGTGTTCAACTCAACGTGCGCTCGTGCTAGTCGAGCCCGTCAAGTAAACCAATTGTCCCGGTGGATGTTTACCATGTATGGACACTACTGTTTGAATCTAGGGTGCCAAACATACCAGTGCAATCCCGTTAACTATGGTACCTCGATCCGCTAAGACTCATGAGCTGGGCATGGTGGTATGGGACACCGTTGTTGAGCTGTCGGCCTACGCTGGGGTGACGAGCCTCCCCGTAGTGACCAGTGAGCAATCTAGACTCGTGAGCCGATTGTGGTGGTATGGGGACACTATATTCGTGCTGTCGGCCTACATTGATTGGTGACGAGCCCTTTGTAGTGACCTCGAGTATACTTTGATACTACATTGAGGTAACGAGCCTTATTGTAGCAACTAAGGTATAATAGGCATGCATTGATTCGTGACGAGCCCTTTGCAGTGACCTAAAACCATAATATCGTATGAGATTGTCTAGGACTGACGACCCTAGAATGGATCACCGTTTGAGAATTAATATAAGGAAGGTACCTTAGCTTCCCAATCTTGTTGTATGAAAAGGACTAATAACAACTTGGTAATCATGATCATGCACCGCATTGCATATGCCTTGGCGTTGTGGAGCACTACGGGAGGTTGTCAGGCGTACTGTAAGATGAAGACGCTGAGGGACTGCAGGCGAGGGCATGCATCATTTCTACATACATCCTTGCATTAACAAGAGTAATTAGGATATGTTTGATTGTATTGCCTTATCATACTGCTTGATTGAATTGATAACATGTTAACTTTCACTGTATAGTTCCATTGAGTTGATCACTCACTCCCACGTTCTGGGACGGTGTTTAAACATCAACCAGACTCTGTCTTAGATGCAGATCATGATGCGACCCAGGAGGTAGAGCCGGAGTATGAGGATGACGAAGAGGAGTTCTCCTTTATGCAGTTCTCAGGTGGGTTCATGTGAGCCGTGTCCTGAGCTATGGGGATTCAGGGTTATTATTGCAGTGGTTCATGACATTTTGATACTTGTATTTTGAAACCAACACTTGTAATTATGACCTAGCAGAGCATACATATCTCAGGGACTTATATATATATATATGTTTCTTCAGTCTTCCGCTTGCATATTTCACCTGTCCCTAGATTATGTTTGTAGTTTGGCTTAATCTACTCCGTGTTTTATGCACTAATACAGACAACATACATTCATCATTTCATATGTTGCATAAGTGATGAGTTGGAACTCGGGAGTTGGACTTTTACTCGACCCCCAATTTTCAGAGCATTACAAGTTGGTATCAGAGCATGATCTGGATTAAACCGGACCTGGGTTATGGTCACACGATGCACACTGACACCACCTTAGCGTAGGAGGGTGCGAGAAAAATCTAGAAACAATGCAGGATTCCCAGGTGCACCAATCGGCGAAAGTTTACTGAAAACGATCACCGAGATCGAGTCTGTGCACACTCTTGATCACACACAATGTCCCCAAATCACTTCTAGACCATCCATCGACGGGTTTAGACCGTGTATCATCCCATCCCAGCCGTTAAAAATCTGGTAAACTTGAATCTGTATCAGGTTCTATTCTAAGTGACCTCAAATGAGTCGAAACGGACTAGGGGCCCAATCGGGGCACTTCCAAGGGGACCTAGGATGGGACCTACATCATTTTTGGGCTTGGGGAGGGGGAGGACCTCGCCCCACTAGCGAGCCATTGCCGGTTAGTCTAAAGACTGGCGAGGCCCTGGCCAGTTCGTTGAGCCCTCGCCGCTCAGCGGGCTTGGCCGGGCAGGCCAGCTCTGGCCGACGCCATTAGGGCTTAGTGTGGCCCACTCATCCAAGGTTGGTCGAATATAACCCCTCCCAAACCCTCCTTCCTTCACAAATCACCCTTCCAAGCTTTCCTTTTCTTGAAATTTCTCTCAAAACCCCACAAAAATCCCTCTCCAAACCCTTTCTTCTTCCATTTTCGTGCACCCTCCTCTACCCATCTCAAAACCCATCTCCATTACTGATTTCCCTTTCTTTTCTTTCCATTTGAGCACTCAAATCCCTATTTTGAGTCTCAAATTCATGGAAGCCCCATCATTCCTTCCATTTCCCTCTTTTCTTTCATTTTTCATGGGCCTATTCGAGCTTATTACGGCCATATTTTCCATCTCCACCATTCTCTCTTTCATGGGGAAGAAGAGAGCTCCCGTTGATGAAGCCGGGCCTAGTTGCCCAACTCGTTCAAGGAGGCCGAGAGGCACTGCCGTGAGCACAACCGCCACTTGAGAGTTTCGACGTAGCGGGACCTCGATCCCCAGGCACACGTTGGAAGGACTTTGTTGGTGGAGCTATCTCATGGAGTTTATGAGGGCCATAGGGTCCTTTTTGAAGCTCATGTAGATGCGCAACTATTTGGAGAATATCTCTTATTTGAGCACCTGGAAGAGGCCAGGTGGGGTCCGTTATTTGAGGGCGAATACCATACAAATGAGGGTACTGTCCGAGCTTTCTATGCCCACATTCAAGAACCTTTGCTGGATCCATTGCAGTTCAAGATCCCTTGCGGAAGAGATCGGGAGGCCACAATCGACGTCACTTTAATATCCTAACTTTTGAACATGCCGCTTGGCGAGGTTCATACGAGTGAGAAGAATCTGAGTAGTGCACGTGAAAGGGATCACCGCACGTAATTCCTTTGTGGTCGTCTAGTTGAATGACAGCCTAACAGAAGACTTTTAACGACCAACATGATGGACGACATCCGCTTGCTTCACCACATCTGCACATTCAATGTCTATCCTAGGTGGAGCAACCGGAGTGAGTGCACACGCCTGATGGTGGATTTCTTATATCAGGTGGGGCAAGGAGAGAAGCTGTGTGTGCCTACGTATATCTTGCGATAGATAGTCCTTATAGCACGTTTGAACAGAAGGACTGAATCACTCTCATTTGGCCGACTCATATGTAAGATTGCACATGAGTTTGGCTACAGGCTTGGGGCGGAAAGGCCGGTACCTGTCCGTTATATCAATGAGATGACTCTTAATCAGATGGACATCGGGCCTCGTCGATGACAAGCTCTACTTGAAGAAAGTGAGGATGAGACTGAGAGCGAAGAGGAAGGGAGTAATGAAGAAGGTGGAGCTGAGATAAAAGAAGAAGAAGAGCAGGACAAGGAAGAAGTGGAGGCCCAGGACACGAGTGAGAGTTTTCCTCCTACGGCACTATAGTAGGGCACGGATCAGGCCGTTAAGGATGCCCGTATAGCTCGACTTGAGGAGGGTCAGGCTGTCTTACGACAGGACATTATGGATATTCGGGGCCTCATGAAACATAAGTTCAAGAAGGTACTCGCACTCTGAAGTCTATCCTGTGTTGCCTGCATGATAAGGGTGCCCCTCCTCCATCACCAGATTCCGACGAGTAGTCGCGGATGTAGTCATCCTTTGCTCTATTTTGTTGCTTGTTATTCTGTATAGCCATTATAGGCGTAGTAATTTGAAAGTTATTTTGTTGTTTGAAGCCTAAGATGTATTAGCTCGCATGCTTTCTCTGTCGCGACCCATGTAATTCTGCACTTCTTGTATTGCGATGATTTTGTTAAATGAAATGCATGTTGTTTTCCTTAAGTTGTGATGTGAATGCTATGTGGGTAGATTATGTGGATGTTAAATCTCACAGGTTGCACCCTCTGTTGAATGTAGGGTATGCCTCCTAAGGGCTCGAAGACTTCGGCCCGTCTCTCTTTGGGCGAGTCACTTGGTGGGGTCTCCCCCTTAGGCGATGGCCAGACGGACCCCCAATCGGGCCCGTCTTAGTTTGGTGCTAGGCCGGACTTTCAGCCAGCTACTGGCTCCGCTGCTGGGCCGACTCCTGTCACCTATGGCTCCTCCAGTCACGCCTTCGGTTCCTGAGCAGAATCGTGCATCTGTGTCGACGTCTCATGCATCTCCGTCCGTTCCGCCTTCTAATAGGCTAGAGTAGATGATGCTGTTGATGCGGTAGCAGTAGCAACACCAGCAGCAGCAGCAACAGTTTTTGTCTACCATGGCTGGTATCTTTGCTTAATCGATGGGGGCGACTCTACCTGCTTCACCTATGCACACATCTGGGAACACTAGTGCTAGCGGCACATTTGAGCGATTCCAACACTTACGACCTTCCACATTCGCGGGTTCTCACAAACCCGAGGAGGCCAAGTACTGGATTGACTGCATCTCTAAGATGCTGAGGCCACTTCACTGTTCTAAGGCTGAGCGGGTCGAGCTTGCCTCCTTCATGTTTGAGAAGGAGGCCAGTTTATGGTGGGACAGTGTTCTTCGCACAGTTGCGGAGGGTTTCGTGTGGACATGGGAGGCGTTTGAGACTCGCTTCTACGAGAAGTATTTCCCGGTCACTTACCGACACGAGAAGGAGAGTGATTTCCTTCGCCTCCGTCAGGAAGGGATGTCGGTGACAGAGTATAAGAACCGGTTTATGGAGCTGGGTAGGTATGCTCCTTTGCTTCTAAGTGATCAGCCGATACGAATGCTACATTTTTTTGAGGGGCTGAGGCCTGAGATTCAATCGAAGATGTGTTGTGCTAGCATCTCTTCTTATGCTGAGTTGGTGAGCATGTCCCTATGAGCTGAGCAGGATGGGGACAGGTTGTCCAATATGCGAGCACCTATGGTTCCCAGACCGCGACCTGACTTATCGAGTAGACCATTTCTCGGCAAGAAGCCACGACCAGATTTTCCTCCGAGACGTACAACGTCACCGGCTCAGCTGATGCATTCAGATTTGCATTGTACATACTGTGGGAAAGTCGAGCATTTGGATCGAAATTGCTTCACGTGAATGTGGGACAGTGGATTTACGTCACCACAGAGGATCAAACGTTCGATGCCTCAGGTCATATCAACTCCACCCCTTCGTTTAGCACCAACTCACCCATCTTTCAGACCTTTCATACCTCACTTCAGGCCACCTCAACGGCCTATGGTACCACCGCCAAATCACCCACAGCAGGTTCGAGTTCACTCGCTTACAGCTGAAGCGCCTGGGGCTGATTAGCACCGAGATCTTTTGAGGTTTCAGCTCACATCCAAGGTATTCCCGTCTTCTTGTTGGTGGATACTGGGTCCATTACTTCTATCATATCGTATGTGGCAGTTAAGCGCCTGAGTTTGGGCACTGTTACTATGAAAGGAGTGACACTCACTACTGCTACATGGACCTCCTCTAATATTACCAGGGTTTGTTTGGGTTGTTCGATAGATCTAAGGAGCAGATCGATTCTAGTTGACTTGTTTGTCGCACCTCTATACCATTACGACGTCATTTTGGGCATGGATTGGCTCACGAAGATGCGAGCAGAGATTGATTGTGAGGCTAGACTGGTGACGGCCTATGGACTTGAGGGTGAGAGATTTACTTTCCCTGTTCAGGTCAGTTACCCTTCTCGATTTGATTGTTATACTTCTCTGTTAGAGAGTATTGCTGGTGTCGCGCTTGAAAACACGCCAGTGGTTCAGGACTTTGAGGATGTGTTCGAGACGATTCCTGGATTACCCCCTCGGCGCGAGATTGATTTTACCATCGATCTCAAGCCTGGTGCGACACCTATTTCATTGCTCACCTATCGCATGCCTCCGAGTGAAATGGAGGAATTGAGGAAGCAGATTGATGGCTTGTTGAAATTGGGCTTTATTCGACCTAGTGTGTCCCCTTGGGGAGCACCTGTTCTGTTTGCCAAGAAGAAGGATGGTTCCTTGCGATTATGTATAGATTCTCACAGGTTGAATCAGGTAACAGTGAAGAACAAGTATCCCTTGCCTAGGATCGATGATCTGTTTGATCAGTTGAAGGGGGCACGACACTTTTCGAAGATAGATTTGTAGTCAGGGTATCATCAGTTGCACGTCAAGGATGGGGACATGCAGAAGACAGCATTCAGAAACTAGCTTCGGCCATTACAAGTTCCTTGTGATGTCGTTCAGTCTTACGAACGCACCAGCAGTGTTCATGGATCTGATGAACGGGGTGTTTTGGCCGTTTTTGTTTTGATTCGTTATTGTCTTTATTGATGACATTTTGATATACTCTACGAGTTGGGGAGAACACGAGGAACACCTGCGAGTGGTCTTGGATACTCTGAGGAAGAACCAGTTGTTCGCCTAGTACAAGAAATGTGACTTCTGGAAAGAGGAAGTCAAGTTCCTAGGACATGTGGTGTCCAAGGAAGGGATAGCTATGGACCTTGCTAAGGTAGCCACAGTTCAGGACTGGGAGCAGCTCGGTTCAGTTACTTAAGTGAGGAGTTTTCTTAGTCTGGCAGGTTACTATCGGCGATTCATTCGAAATTTCTCGAAGATAGCCAGACCTTTGTCTTAGTTAACACGGAAAGATTTGAAGTTCGTCTGGAATGAAAAGGAATAAGCAGCTTTTCAGGAGTTGAAGGACAGGTTGACGTCTGCCCCTGTGCTAGTATTGTCAGAGCAAGGGGTCAAGTATGTCATATATACCAATGCGTCTCATGTCGGTTTGGGTTATGTCCTTATGCAGAAGGACAGGGTGATTGCATATGCCTCGAGACAGTTGGGGAAACACGAAGAGAATTACCCTACACACAACCTCGAGTTAGCAGCGGTCATATATGCATTAAAGCTCTGGAGACATTACCTCTACGGAGAGGAGTTCGAGCTCTTTTGCGACCACAAGAGCCTTAAGTATATATTTACTTAGCGGGATCTAAATATGAGGCAGCACTGATGGATGGAGACATTGAAAGACTTCAAGTTTGAAGTCTCTTACCATCCGGGCAAGGCAAATCTTATGGTAGACGCGTTGAGTCGCAAGAAGACTATAGAGCTTGCGGCTCTGCTAATGATAGCAGAATGGGACATGATGGAGTTTGAGCGGGACTTTGAGCAGAAACTCACGGTGGAAGAGCCGTATGAGGTTGTCACACACATTCGAGTACAGCCCCTCACTGATGATAGGATCATTGCAGCTCAGGCAGATGATGAGCTACTGGCGAAGATGAGAGAGCGGGTTCGTGCAGATGAAGACTCTGAGTGGAGTGTTGGTTCAGATGGGGGCATACGATATCATGGCCGCCTATGTGTCCTAGACGTTTCTAACTTGAAACGGGAGGTTCTCGAGTCAGCCCATAATTCAAAGCTTGCGATGCATCCAGGTAGCACGAAGATGTATCAAGACATGAGGAGATCCTACTGGTGAGACAATATGAAGGTTCACATTGCTGAGTTCGTATCTCGTTGTCTCATGTGCTAGCAGGTCAAGGCAGAGCATCACTGACCTCCTGAGTTATTTCAGCCCATGCCCATAGAAGAATGGAAGTGGGACTTCATCTCTATGGACTTTATTTCAGGGCTACCCAAAACGAGGATGAGACATGACTCCATTTGGGTGATCGTGGACCAGTTGACGAAATCGGCTCTCTTCCTCCCTATCAGAGTTTCGAACTATGCAGATGAGTTGGTTAGGTTGTACATCAAGGAGATTGTACGTTTGCACGGAGTTCCTTTGGAGATCGTGTCGGACCGAGACACGCGATTCACATCTATCCTCTAGACTCGTATCTAGGAAGCGATGAGTGTGAAATTGAAGTTCAGCACCACGTTTCATCCGCAGACAGATGGGAAGACGGAACGTGTGAATCAGATTTTGGAGGACATGTTACGAGCTTGTGTTTTGCATTTCAAGGATAGTTGAGATGACTGTCTCCCTTATGCAGAGTTCGCATATAACAACAGTTTCCAAGCGACGAGCCTGAGAACTGCATAAAGGAGAACGCCTCCCCATAGTGTCTAGTGAACAACCCAAACTCGTGAGCCGAATATAGTGGTATAAGACACTGTATTCGAGCTGTCGGCCTATGTTCTGGTGAAGAGCCTCCCGTAGTAACCTCGAGTATAAACACTTAAATTTACCTATCCACTGCTTTCATTAGGGGTGATGCCCTACAACTTGCCTATCATATGTGATTAACTATGATTGATGACCCTAGATGGATACCCGCTTGGGTTAATAATATAAAGGGAGGTACCTTAGCTTTCCAAATCTACTGTATAAATAAGTCTAATTAAGTACTTGGTTAACACGACCATGCACCGCATTGCATGTGCTTTGGCGAGGAAGCGCATGTTTAGGGAGTTTGCCATGAGCGAATGGTTGATGAAGTCGCTGAGGGAGTGTTAGCAAGGGCATGCATCATTACTGCATATCAACCCTACATTAACCAGAGTAGTTAGGAAATGCTTGTTGTATTGCTTTATCATTACTGCTTGATTGAATTGATAACATGTTAACCTTTACCTCATAGTACCACTGAGTTGATCACTCACTCTCACTTTGGGACGGTGTTTTAAAACACCAACCAGACTCTATTTTAGTTGCACACGATGAGGACGCTTATGCGACGGACCCGGATTTCTTAGACGAGGAGGAGTTCTCCTACGTGCAGCTCTCAGGTGGGTCTGTGTAGACCTAGAGCTGCGTCGCCGGGATTACAGGGTTATGGAATAGTTGGACACTTTATGTTTTTCCATTTCGTAGATTTTGGAAACAATGCATGTAAACATTCAGCCCAGTTACATACTTATATTCTAGAGGTTGTAAATCACTTACTTGTTCAAATATGCATGTTATAGTCTTCTGCTTGCTTATCAAATTACCGCTAGAGTATGATATGTCATTTTGGTGTAATCCCACTCATGTCTAATATACTAATATAAACAACATTTAAACATAATTATTTATGTTGCATAAGTGATGCGTTAGATCTCGGGAGTTGAGCTTTGCTCGACCCTCGAAATCCTCAGCATTACAGAGATCCGTGTCAAGAATCTTGAGAGATCCTTGCAATATATACGGGATTCAAATCCTATTACAACTCGTCCCTACTAAATAGGGAGATCTCCTCTACACCACCGCCTCTCCTCACCTATAAATAAGAGTACCTCTCAGGGTGAAAGGTACGTACATTGTCAAGTATAAAACCCATTTATGACCAGACCTAGATTTCTTACCTGACTTAAGCATCAGCAGGTTCCCTGTGCTAGTCAGTTTCTCCTTTGTCCGTTCACTGTACACGTACTTGAAGGTCCAGGGAAGCTCACCTAGATTTCTCATCAACATTCACAATAAAAAGAAATGAAATAGATGACAAAACAAATTGAATTACAGAGTAAATTATACACCAACTATGGCTGTATAATTTCCTTATACAAATGACTAAAAGAATTCAACGTAAAAAGAATCCAAATCGTACTATAGTTCAATAATTCCATCCATCTTGTGTATAGATTATACACCTAAACTCTTGTCTATAAACCATGTCAATCGTCCAATCCAATCCGTGCACATTACAACTGATCCAGATCGTCGTCATAGAGAACTTCTAATGATCCAACAACCCTAAATATGCAACGGCTGCTAATAACTTCTACTGACCATAAAAACCAGGCCCCTTGTGAGAAGGTTAATGGAGCCTGGTTGGTGCAAATAGAAGGCAGGACATTGACTGGATTTTCGGATCAATGGGCATGTGCTCTGATCAAACGAAGAGACGGTTTACACACACCATGTTCCAATGTATAGTATATACACAAATTCTTTCCAAATGGAATTGATTTTTCATACAATCATTTAGAACCATGCATCTCCTCCTCATCTTCCTCCTGATCCTCTCCTGAAAACAAATCTCTACAAAGCTCTCCATAGAATCTGCACACCAAATCGTGGAAGACAGGACACTTCAAGTTCTTCCAACAATAAAGAAGCTCCTCAACATCTATCAAGTCTTTAGCATTTCCTTCCTCCACAATCATCTCCACCAAATAGTTCTCAAAGCTACGGCACGAGTCTTCCACGTTGCTGCGGCCCATTACATCTTCCCCCTGATCTACACAATGGCCCACTTTCACGTACACTGGTGTGATAGGTGATGGGAAGAGTGCCGGGCCCTGCCCTATGTCGGCCACTCTCCGTAGCTCACCCACATTTTCTGTTTCCTTGGAACGCCACATCGACGACCAGAAAATTGAGAAGAGCCGCGGAATTCTCTTCCTGCTTTGGACCTTTCGAAAGTGGAACAAGGGTTTGAAGATGGGACTTTTGAATCTTAATTTGAGGAGTTGGAGGAGTTTGTTACATGGCTTGAGAAGCTTGGCTTTGAAGTGAATGGAGGTTAGCATCTTGGAATGATGGGAGAGTGAGTTTGAAGGAATTAAAAAGGATGGTGGGCTTTGTCGCTTTTGCTTTTGCCTTTGAATCTCTCTTTGGTGAGGAGGATTGGATGGTTGGATTTGAGAGAGAGAGAGAGAGAGAGAGACGCAGTTTGTTAGAAGGGATGGTAGATAAGCTGTTTGGATTGTGTTGCAGCAGAGAAAAAAAAAACGGGTGAGGATTGCTAGGATTGCTGCTAGTAGCGTTCACGTCGCCTAACCGAAGAGTGGGTGACCACAACTAATTCTTACTTTGCAAGAAGGAATATTTTATGATAGATGAAGCTCCATCGTAATATGATTCTATGATTTAAAATGGAGCGGATTAGCTGTTACCCGGGAAACAACTTAGTGGTGTTACCCTTATCGTGTGGGGCCCACCTTAATAAATGTGTTTCATATCCACACTGCCCATCCATTTTTTCAGCTCATTTAAGGAAATTATACAAACAGTTAAGCATATCCAATTCTCTTGTGGACCACACCACTGGAAAAAGGTAATGAATTACCATTAAAACCTTTTTTGTTTGTCAAAAGAGCTTTGGTTCAAGTTAAGCTATTTACTTTCCCTTCATCCAGTTCTATTTGACCTTATCAACGGGTTGGATGGAAAATAAACATTATGGATCTCCTTATAATGAGCCTCAGTTAGTTTTTAATGGTGAGTACTCATTCACCACTGTTTCTTGTGGTGTGGTCTACCTGAGATTTGGATATGCTTAATTTTTTGGACGGGTATTAAAATGTTATGTAAAAACGGATGAATGGAGTGGATATACAACACGTATGTTCAAGGTGCCCTACAGTAAGCTTAACACCCACTAGGCTATTACTGGTA